>NC_016088.4:34667779-34885043 GCF_000004515.6 Glycine max | reverse complement strand
GCTAATAAACAAGTTTCTTGGCTATTTGTCCTTAAGATTTTATTGTTTCTTTTTGCTAATATGTAAATATAAATGGTATAAGGGTATTCTGTAAAAACATGGTCTATATTTACTTCTAAGATTGTTAGTGGTAAAAATGACCATGTCCTTATGGCATAGCCTTATATTATTTATATTTACATATAAGAAAAAAAAACAGTAAAATCTGAAGGACAAATAATTAAGAAAGTTGTTCATTAGCTGCAAATATCCTTCCCTCCTCAAGTGCAAGCTTCTTGCGTAGCCGCTCTTGGTGCTCAGAAAATCCCAAAAACAAATCCCTCTTATTACTAGCTATTTTGAATTCTTTAGTTCTTGAATGTACAACCTTCAAATTGTTGCTCGTTCCCCTCTTTCTTTTCTGCAAAAAAGAAAATCAAATGCTGTGAAAACATGGATGAAGTCCTAAGAAAATCAATATCAAAGAAAACATGGATGAAATCACAATTAAAAAGCACAACTACCTATCTTTCAGAGTCCTTTGGTTAATTTGTCTTGTCTCCTTATGTGGTGGGGTTTTGTTTAATAATGTTATACTTTTGCCTTCCAAAAAAAACTTATGACTAATCCTCTTTTCATTAATCCAATTTTGTATGTTATTGTATAAAAGATCATGGGTTCTCCACCTGCCTCCACTACTCCTCCTCCTCCTTCTCCTCCTTCTCCTCCTCGTCCTCCTCCTACTTCGGACGCATCGGCTTCGACGTCTGCCGTGAAGCGGACACGCAAAGCCTCACGCCTACGATCGTTGTCCACTAGACCACCTGGTGTTGAGAGACCAGTGGTGCATGTTGATCCTGCTACAGGGAAAGCCGACAGTCCCCACAAGAAGAAATTAAGAACATATTTGGGGATTGTGGCACGCGATAAGGTGGACATCACCTACGAGAACTGGAAGGAGGTCCCTACTGCTCAGAAGGACCTGATTTGGGAGGATATTCAGGTATTTCTCTTTTCTTATTTGATTGTGTGTAATTAATAGCCAAAAAATTTCATTATTGTAACAAATAAACTTTGTTTCATGTTGTCAGGCGGAATTTGATATCCTAGAGGCTTCTGACAGTAGGACGAAAAGGAAGTTACTACAAACCGTGGGGGAGAGATGGAGGCAGTTTAAATCAGACCTCACGAGGAAATGGGCCCTTGCAGCCGATCAGGACGGTGTCGAGGGCACTGTCTGTGACAAATACGGCATCAGCAAGGAAAAGTGGGCCCAGTTTTGCCAGACTCGCAGAGACCCTTCTTGGGAGGTATGTTCCTTTGCCATTTAAGTTGTTTTTCATATTAAACATGATGTTGTTATACTTCATTCTACCCATTTCAAACATTATTGTTTAATTTTTCCAGGATGTGCGCATCAAGGCACAGACCATCTAGAAGCAGAATACTGCCCCCCATGTTTTGTCTCGTGGGGGTTATGATTATTTGGAGCAGAAGCTCCTGGCTGAGAAGACCAAGAAGAAGATGCAGGAAGCTGCACAGTCAGGAAGCGTTGATGGCGTCATCGACCCTCCATCCCCGGTCAGACGCCACGTGAAGTGGAAGATGGCCCGCACAAAGAAGACAGGGGAGATGACGACTGAGGCCGCAAAGGAAATCGCTGAGAAGATTGTAAGTCATTTTCAACTAACCATTACAATTATGTTTGAATATTTTGAGAATGCCATGTACCACTGTGTGTTTTTTGTGCAGGATTCGTTTGAGGAGCAGGCCACACAGGGATCATTCGTCCCCCATGGACGTCAGGATGTTCTGGCCGCTACTATTGGACGTCCAGAGCACCCTGGACGTGTCCGTGCTGCTGGAGCCGGTGTCACCATCAAGCAATACTTTGGATCGGCTCCACGGACGTCCCGCAGCGCTTCCTCCTTGCCTCCTGACGAATTACAGCAGCTGACTCAGCAGATCAGGGACCAGCTAGAGGAGTCCATCACAGAGAAAGTGACGAGGCAGGTCATGGCATCCTTCAGCCAGCTTCAGTCACAGATGCAATCTCAGGGACCTCCTGAGCCTCTGGTTGGTCTTGGTTCCTCCGGTCCTCGGGTGAGCACAAAGGGGAGTTGTGTTGATCCCTCAGGAAACGATCCTGAGACGAGTGACTCTGACAGGTGCGGCTTGTACATAGAAGTAGATCCTGCCCGCCTGGTTGCCGTGGGGAGAGTTTATGAGGGATCCACTCTTATTCATAACACTCCTTTGTTGCTTGGCCAAGTAAAGGTGAGTGTGGATGAGGTTAAAGATGCACATGCTGCAGTTCCTGTACCCACTACTGAGGTTTCCTTAGTGGGGCAGGCACTTCACACCTTCCTTGCTTGGCCGACACATCTGATCAAGTCTTTATCAAACCAGGTACTTATTGTCCTTACTATATGTTTCTTCTTTTTAAATTAATTCATTAAGCGTGCCTCAAATTTGGCTATTTAACTTTGTTTCATGAACAGGTAGCTGTGTCTTCGCCAAAACCACCTCCGAAGCCCGATCCGGAGGTCGATGATCCACTTTATCTGATGACATTGACCATCCCAGAGCTTTTCTTGAGGCCTTATCAGGTTAGATGGGATGCCACCATGTTCAGGGTCGTTAATCCAGATTTCCCCCTGTACATAAAGCACGAAGACCTCTCCGAAATCGCACACAGTGGTCAATGTCTCAGCATATCAGTGTTACAGTTGTGGATTCTGTAAGTCTTTATATAAAAGGCTTTTATTTACCTAAGTTATGGCTTTCAATTCATAAATATTTAACTTTGACTTAACATAAACAAACATCTCACTGAAACATGTATGCGAGCGGGGAATTCTGATATCTATGGATTCCTCGAGCCTTAGTCCATTCAGAGGTCTGGGCAATCGCAGTTTGAATCTGAAAGTTACATAAAGAGTTGGATGCAGAGTTCACAACGCGATGTGTATCTTGGAGCCTACCTAAATGGGTAAGTCACAAAATAACAAAATTTAATTAATGTTTACTAATGTACTAACCCATTTTAGGTTCCACTGCAGCGGACATTGGCAGATGGTGGTCATCCTGCCCAAGGAACACTTAGTTGTCTGGTTTTGTTCATTGCATAACAGGCCAGACAACTACCTTAAGGGAATTATTAATAGGTTAGTGTTCTTTTCAATACATTTGCATTGTAATACCTCAACGTACAACAACAGTTTTTAATTGTTACTCATATGGAACAGTGCTATCAAGGGTCTTGATGATGCTCCACAGCCTAAATCAAAGGCTCCTGCTAGGTGGATTGTCGTCAAGGTACGTCATTTACATAAAACTTCCACTTATATATATATTTCTTTATGTGTCTGTACACTAGTTGTTTAATCAATATCCAAATTTCATTATGTATTTAGTGTAATAGACAAAAAGGAACTACTAAGTGCGGCTACTATGTCATGCACTAGATGTCCACCATCATTTTAGGAAGTTTTAGAAATAATTGGGAAGCGGTAAGTTTATTTCCAACAAAATCGATTTATTTATAATTTGTATTACATTATTAACTTAATATGATTTATTTAATCATGCAGTATTTTAACGACCCTAGACCATTGGAGCCTGAGAGATTAAAAGCATTGCGGATCCAGTGGGCACAATTTTATCTCCGAGTTAGAGATCAGGCCTAGGATTTAGGGAAATTTTTTAACATTTTTGACATTTTTTATGTAACATGAACATTGAATTCATTTGTTGATTGTTCTTTATAATATATAAATCTGCTATTTGATATTTATTATCATTAAAACTGCTTGAAAGCAGAATAAAATGTTTCTTTGCTGTGAATTGGGCCTCCTGAAATTGCATTTGACAGGTACAATTTTTGGTTTACTGTAAAAACAGAAAGTGTATATAAAAAAAAATATTTGAAAACAACATCGGTTATTAACAAAAACTGATGTTAATATCATAACCAATATCGGTTATAATACAAAACCGATGTTAACGTTTGTATATTAACATCAGTTTTTGGGGAATAACCGATGCCGGCGTTTGTATTTTAACATCGGTTATCTGTAGATAACCGATGTCAACTAGTGTACATTAACATCGGTTAATTATAATTAACCGATGTGAATATTTGAATATTAACATTGGTTATTTATAATTAACCGATGTTATACACAAAGAACTACACCAAATAAGTGTATGCATCATCAACGTTGACATCGGTTTTCTAGAAAAACCGATGTTAAGGGTATATATTAACATCGGTTTTTCTCGAAAACCGATGTTAAACTAACATATTAACATCGGTTTTACTGGAAAACCGATGTCAACATTCATCATGCGTACACTTTTTTTGCTGTTGTTCATTGTGTTTAACATCGGTTATTTAGAGAACCGATGTTGTCATATGTATGTTAGCATCGGTTCTCCAAAACCACTGTTAACATTCATACATTCAACATCGGTTTTAAAACCGATGTAGAATGTTCTAAATAACTGATGTTGAAAGTGTATTTTCTAATAGTGATTGTTGTTTGTCTGTGATGTGCTTTGTGTGGGACTCCTTAGAAGAGCAGACTATGTAGGGCAGCTTTGTACCCCATGGTCGTGATGACATACTCAACACTACCATTGGGCGACTTGACCATGGGGGTCGTGTTCGTGCAGCGGGGTCAGGTGTGATGATTAGTCAATACTATGGAAGGGCATCACACTCATCTAGTAACTCCTCCACATCCATCAGCCAACAATAGTTAGATGAAGTTAATGCAAGGCTTAGGGAAGAAATGAGGAGTCAACTTAGGGAAGAAATGAAGAGTCAGATAGAAGAAGAAAACAAAGGGAGCTTGGAAAAAATGACTATGGCGTTGAAAGAGGCAATTAAAATAGAGTTGTCACAAAAAGGATCCCCGTGCTCACCCCAATTGAGGCTGACATACTAGAATTAGGCGCTCGTGTCAGCATAAAGGGAAGTAAAGTTGAAACTGGTGTGCACCCTTCAGAGAAAGATGTTGCTGATGTCATACCAAGTATGGGATTGTATGTGCAATGTCATGTTGGTACACAGTTGGTGGCATTAGGAAAAATACTTCAGGAGGGTTCCACCATACACAGTGTGGCTTATGCAGATGATATGGTAAGGGTCAGTGTTGAAAAAGTAATTCATGGTGATGCTGAAGTCCCGTACCCCACGTCAGAAATACAGTATGTTAGGCAGGCCCTTGACACATTCATTACATGGCCCACATAACTTGTGAAAGTTGTATCACATGAGGTAACACGTTTATTTTGTCGTACATGAATTAACACATTCATAGATTAGACATGAACTACTAACCCACATTCATTAACCATGCAGGATGCACAAATTACTCCAAACAAAGTGGATGCACATGTGCCAATGCCGGCTGATGTGGATGCAGATGATCTGATGTGTGGGCTGATAAAGTTGAGTTTTGATATTTACAACAAGCCTGTAGAATTTGTGTTTGATGGGAGTAAATTTGGAATTGTAGATGGAGCTACATCGATCTTCCTAACATATTCTGATGTTAGTGAAATAATGGTAGGTGACAAAAGTTTGAACATATCTGTACAACAATTATGAATGATGTAAGTAAAATCCTTATTTTATTTGTTCCTCATAGAATGAATATTCATTATGATATACATGATTATGTTTTTTATTGAAATGTCTTCAATAGGTATATGGATGAGTGGAGTTCAAGCTTGGGTCATGGTTCCGTGTATGCATTCCTTGAGCCACAGTCCTTGCACAATGCAAAGGATAGACATGGTGAATGCCAACAATACGTTGAAACATGGCTTAAGGAATCCCAACGAGAGGTATGCCTTAGAGCTTACTTCCATCAGTAAATCATGTTTAAGAATAATACTTTAATCGATGTTTGTGTCATACATATGTAATGTGCATGAAATGCAGGGCCTATTGGCAGCTGGTAGTTTTGTGTCCTATGCAACATGTTGTTTAATTCTATTCATTGTGTAGGAAACCTGATATTCATATCAAAGCCGCAATTAACAGGTTAAGTGATAACATATAACTTATTCCATGCCTTCTTAAATGTTCATGATAGAATATGTTGTCCTTGTATATGCGTTGATGTGGTTTTTTGTAACCAGTGCAATGAACAAATTAAAGATGACTTCGCATGGTGATACTAAGCAAGCTGGACATAAGTGGATTGAAGTTAAGGTTAGTCATATCATGCATGCCTTATTGTTGTCTGCTGATGTTTTGTAACTTTGTAATGTATAGCATATTGAATTATTTTTCATATGTAGAGTCACATTCAAACCGAATGTTATGAATGTGGATATTACGTGATGCATTGGATGTGGAACATCGTAAGCGAGGAGGTGAAGACTGATTGGTCCCTGGTATAGATAAAGTTCACTTTCTTTATTTGTTGACTATGACTTGTACTCAACTTTGTTATTTGCATCAGTAACTTTTAAATATTATAACTTGTAGCGGTTTGGTGATGACATGCCATTGGACAAGGACACCATGACAACAATTCGGAAGAAATGGGCAACTTATTTTTTAAAGCATAGAGACATAGGGTGTAAAAAGGCTTAATCATTAGTTAGGAATAAAGATTTTGGTGTATTTGATACAATTGGTATAATTTTCTTATCAGCACTTGTAGTATTGTTGACAATTAAGGGACAATAATAATATTACATTGTTGTGAGGTGCTTTTGTTGACATGTTGATGTTTAAAAGTTGTGCTTACAGTCGATTCCCTTATTATGAAGTTATTCTTACATTCTATCCAGTCATTTTCGTAACTGGCCGATACATGGTTATTTTACCCTATTGTGTGCCTTCATATTGGCCTATGTGTACTAGCAGTGGTTTTTATCATTATATTTTTTATGATTTAGGTTGGTGTAACTATTATTGTTGTCGTAGCAGGCTATGGATTTCTTGCAGGAATGATTGACAACCTTAGTAGATGCACAAGTTCAAAAACTGAGAAATTTATCTTGAAGCATCTGTTCAAATATGTACGTTCATGACATGTTATTACATATTCACTTTATTACATTCTCCTACTTGGTGACTATCATTTTGGAAAAACGTGTCTGGTAGGATTTTCAATAAAAGAGTCTTAAGAGGCAAGCCGATCTTGTCATATGGGGAGGGTTCTAATCAAAGGTGTTTCTTTATATTGGTCTTTATGATTTATTACTTAGCTTTCTTAGACATGTTGCTACATGGCTTGTTTTATTTGTAAGCTATTTGAATAAAGTGCGATGTGCATCTCTGAAATTTGTGTCAATGACTTACTTTTTTGCAATCGATTTTATATTTGTTATGAGCAACCTACTTTGGCTTGAAGGTGGATCTCTAAAACATTTATAACTTGCCACCATTTTCCTAGCACTTTTAGTAGGTCATTAATTAACATTTTGTTGCTTTGTGTGATGCCGACAAATAAACTTCACATCGAAACTTGTTGTGACCAACGAGGTGTTAGTAACTATATAGGCAACGAGGCATAACTCTGACAAGTGACCAAGTTTTACCAAGTGCATGGATACTAATTCGTTGAAGGCATGTTGGCTCTGTCTATGCATAGTTATGTGCTTCTAATGATGCATGGTTTAGCTGTGTTTCTAATGAGGCACTTACTCACACTGCTTTGATAATTATGTGTATTTTTCCCATATTGAACCAATTTAAAACTTCTTTTGGTGTGGCAATTAAGGGTCTCATGATTTTCCTTGGTTGTTGTTGGATTTCATTTCATATAGGTTGCACAAGTGCTACTGACACTACCATATTCCTTTTTACAACTTGGGATGTTTTCTGGGATCATATTTCAATTTTTTTCTGGACTGATGGGAAGCTGGGCTGCTTAGCTTATCAATGTCCTTTATTTAGGTTGCAGAATAATATGATCAGAAAAAGATCATATTCCTTGCTTTTTGGTGCCTTTATGCTTTGACTGGAAAAACAATCCTATGTTGTCCTCATTTTCTAGCACTGTACCATGCATGTCATTTTTCGTCCTTACTTTTCACTTTTCTATATTGTCCTCACGATTCATTCACTTAAACGTGTCTATGTTAAGGCATTACCAGTACTTTTGCATTACTTTCCCTCCTATGCACCTGCATTTGTATTCATACAATTGCCTACACAACTCATTTCATAACAAAAATATTGTTTAGGCTACACAGGTTGTAGTTGTATAAATTACATTTTGTATTTATTTATTTATTTTTGTAATGAATAATGCAAAGTTCTTTAATGGTGATTAGATTGCATCGGTGTTCTTTAAAGAGGTAGCCTCTAGGATGGTTGGTTCATTTACTGAGCATTGTCGTTTGATACATGGACCAGAGCAGCGGGTCCTAGAAAACTCGTATGGAAAAAGGGCATAAAGTTCTGCACCAGTTTCTTGCCTTGAAGAACATAATAGTTGAGGTCAATTTATAGTCTCTAAATCAATTGGGTGTATTTTTATTGTTTGGCAGCTCAATGCTAAATGATTGATCATTTCTCTTTCTAATCCCTAGTGATTTTTGTAATTTTCATGTAGATGAATTCTACAAAATATTGCGAACAATCTCGAAGTTGATATGAATTCTATACGATCATATTCCTTTTGGACTGATGGGAAGCTGGACTGATAGGATTCATTCACTACCATAGCTAATTTGGCTTTATTTTATGATCTTTTTCTGATCTTATTATTCTATAGTCAACAATTGCAACTTTCTTCATTGAAGTTATGGCTAAGATTGGTGGTAACACTACTGGCCCAGGTACATAATAGTGTACAATGAATTCTGTGCCAGTTTGTTGTCTTTATAATTTGACTAATTGATTTAATTTGTTTGGAGGTCATGTTGTGGTCAATGTTTACATTAATCATTACAAGAAGTTTGCCTTTGTGGAGATAAGATCTGTTGAGGAAGCTAACAATACGATGGCTCTGGATGGGATTATTTTTTAGGTATCTTTTGGACTGTAATCCAAATCTTGGGTTGCTTTTTCCATTTTCTTATGCAAGAATGCAAGTATATCCATTGGTGGTAATCCAAATTTCTTTTTTAATTCAGGGGGCACCTGTTAAGGTCAGGCGACCTATTGATTATAATCCTTCCTTAGCTGCTACCCTAGGCCCAAGGCAACCTAACCCAAACCTGAATCAGGGTGTTGTTAGCTTAACACCTGGGTTGGCCACTGGACTTCATGGTCCTGATCGGATTTCATGGGATTTTCCATTACCTGAATCGGGGTGTTGTTGGCTTAACACCTGGGTTGGCCGCTGGACTTCATGGTGCTGATCGGATTTCATGGGATTTTCCATTACTTGTACATATGTTTCTTACCAAGATCACTTGTACATGTGTTTTAAATTCTAACTGCTTTATACTTTTGATTTCGATCTATAGAAACTTTAATTATGTTGCAGCCAGCCTCATTTCTCAAACTCGTGCAGTTTCTTCAGATGAGCTCAAAAATGATGAAGAATATGATGAGATACTTGATGATATGAGACAGGAGTGCTCAAAATTTGGTAATTTGTGATTTCTGATTTAGTTTGCTTGTGTGACTGTCAAGAGTTTGTTACTTCATTTGAATTCATATACTGTTTGGCATATATATATATATATATATATATATATATATATATATATATATATATATATATATGCAATGGTTTAACATAATTTTATTGTCACAGGGAATGCATTCAAAGACGGTTATTACGAATAACCATCATTGAATGTAAGGATTTCTATGACGGTGTTTGGAAAAAAAAATCGTCTTTGAATAGTCTCATTCAACGACATTTTTTATGGTGACCATCGTAGAAATCCTAATATTCAATGACGAGTATAAACGAAAAACCATCATTGTATGGAACTCTATTAAGTCAAGGTTTACCTTTACACCGACTTAAAATGACCCACAAACAATGACGGTGTTAACCTTAACACTGACGTAGAAATTATGGCAATCAACGTCGGTTGTTATTGAAAACACCGTCGTTGAATGAAAGTATATTACAACAGTGACTGCAACAACACTGGCGTAGTTTCATCAACAAACAAAGACGGGTCTTTTACAACCGTTGTATAAGGCTGGACTTTCAACAACAACATATTCAAAGTTGGTCTATGACCCAACATAGAATATCAGTAATAACTGATATAGAAGGTCATTTTTTTAGTAGTGATATGTGCACCTCAAACAGAAAGGGACTATTGTTGAGAAACTCATAGAAGAAACACTGACATAAAGGAGACAGTTGCAGCAACTCCTTTCAATATGTGTAGGTATTGGGTGCTCTATTATACTATTTTACTATTTTAAAGCTTTGTAAGATTTCTAGCCATATATGCATGTATCTTGTAGCTGAAAGGACAACGGAAGAGACAACCATGAATGAAACTAGCTCCAGATCTCACCAAATTCTTAGATTGGTATTTATTTTATCATTAAATTACTAAGTAATTAAGATAATCTTCTCATTTTTTATTTCTAAATTTTCACAAAATGATGATTCTCGCAGACAGTTGAAAGTAATCCTTGTGATTATGCAGACACCGCAAGATCCAGAGCTCTATTTGCCTATGTGGTATGATCTTTTCCACTTTTTATCCTATACAAGAGTGTTTCTATGTGTGTTAATTGACTCGTAGATGAAATGAATAGTTGGTTTCTTTGTACAGAATTTTGTTGATCTAGCCAGAAGTGAGCGTGCTTCTCAAGCAATGACAGCATGCACAAGATTGAGAGAAGGTAGCTACATAAATCACAGTTTACTAAGCCTTGGAACTGTAATTCAAAAACTAAGGTAGAATTCCATCCTGCGTACTGAGTTTAATTTTTTATAATTATAGGCTTCATCAACTTTCACTTTGCATTTCAGCTTAGAAAAGTTATCTATCTGCTCTCAATTTTCCTGTTGATTATTGCTCTGTTACTATGACTCTGCCTCATTGTTAATTTTTAATGATGAAATCATTATCTTTGCAAGTAGTTGTTGTAAAACAACTTGACCGAAATTGTCTTCAAGGAAATTGAGAGTTTTTGGTGGAAGTTCTAATGCTCAGTCTCTTGCATCATCCAAATCTTGTGAACTTAATTAGTTATTATGCTAATGGTGATCAGTGGCTGCTTGTTTGTGAATTTATGCCATTGGGATCTTTGGAGGATCATTTACATGGTTAGATTGCATTCTTTTATAACTGATACCTTTGCTTCTTCAATTATAGTGCTTTCATATTATAAAGCTATAAAATATTTAATTTAATGTTGATTCAATCTTTTTAATTTCTTAATTGTCAAAGGAATGCTATAACTTGTAGGATAAAGTGGGGAAGGAAAAAGTGTAGGATTCCTTCTTGAATGGGACGTTTTTTTTCATTCTATGGTTAAATTCACTATTATCAAACAAAAGAATTATGTGCTTTGGCTGAATTCTTTCTAATAAAAATGGGGGAAACTGTATATGACATGAAAGCAGGGAGAAAACAAATAAGATTGTTATCATGTTCAAATTCAAAGGCTTAAATATACCATTCCAGAGGCATTAAAATAAAAAAAGAGAAAATGCATCACTTTTTTTTATTTCTACAAATCAAATTATGTTAGGAATTAAGAAGTTAGCTAGGAAAGTTATTTTAGTTGGTTAGTAGAAGGGTTAGGCAAATAGAGGGGATTTGAGAGGTATATAAATATGAGGAGGCTATATGTAAGCAAGAGGATTTCAACCTTGTATTATTTGTAGATTGAGCTTTTTCTCTTTGTGAAGGCGAAACCCATGGAGGAGAGATCTCTCTCCTATTTTCTCTTTCCATTCAATTCAATAAAATATGTCTTCCCTTCTCATTATATTCTTTGTGCTTAACAACATATCTTCTCCTTCTGCTAGTGAAGCGGTGTTGCACCATCTTTGAATAAACATCATAGATTCCAATTAAAATAATAGAATTTCCCATTGAAATATATCACAGATAATCAATAGTTACCTTGAAATATATCACAAATAATAGAATTCTCTTATTACTTTTGACTTGTTATTACTTTCAACGAGAAAACATGTATTAGTTGGTTAGGAAGTTGACCAATGATGATTGTTTTTTGATTGTTGGGTATTGATCATTCATTGCTTTTGGATTTCTACCTTTTTTACTTTCTTTTAGGTAGTGAAATAGAAAAGTAATTTAATAGAAAATGAATGATATTATTAGGCTTTGGCTTTGATAGTACATTTATGTATTTATAGACATATCTTCAGCTAACTAAAAAAATTGTTTTTATTATTTTAATTGTAATTTCATAATAATGCTTTTATTATTTTAATTTTTTTTTCAAAATCACATTCTAAGACAGTCATTAGCTAACGACTATCTTAGAAAGTTATCTTTCTAAGATGTTGAGCACCATCTTAGAAAGGTTCCTTTCTAAGACGTTGCTAAGCTAACGACCGTTTTAGGAAAATACCTTTCTAAGATGTTGCTTAGCTAACGACCGTCTTAGAAATGTATCTTTCTAAGACGGTGTTTAGCTAAGCACCGTCTTAGAAGGTAACATTTTTTTAAGACAGGTTTTATAGAATCATCATCGAAAGTCTTAACTTTCAACGACGCTAGCTTCAAAGACGATTTAAAATCATATTTGTATGTTGTTTTCCATTGTCGTCGTTTGTCTTTTTTGTAGTAGTGCCAATAATATTTTCCCTAAAAAAAATTGTTTATAATTATCTATATTGTAATCTATAGTTTATGGCAGTCTACAATAGTATTATATACATGCAAAAATGATTTACAATAGTCTACAATACTATTATATACATGCAAAAATGATTTATAAAAGAAATTTATACACGTGACATTATATAAGAGTTTTAAGCAATAAATTAACAAAATGTCACATATTGCATTCTTACTATCAGACTGAAAATACAATACTTATAAGTTTTAAGCAATAAATTGATTTGAAATTAAAAACTAATTAAATGTTACAAAATATATTTTTAGCATTTTAATTTTAAATAATAATTAATTGTTTTAATGTATATTTTATATTTAATTGATGTCACTTAAAATCACTAATAATTTGACTAATTGAATCATGATTTTATTTGATTAATTAATTCATTTATAATAAAAATTGAGTCTATACATTAGTACATAGGAACATATTAATGGTAAGATTTCATTGTGTTCATATGAGTGATAATGATCTATTTAGTGAGAAAATTCGAATTCAATTTCCATCATATGTAAAAAAAAATTGGGATTAGTAATAATCACTCACCACAAGAGGAATTAGTTTATGACCTAGTGGATTTGGGACACCTCTAATGTTTAACTTAGGACAAAAAAGTATAGAGTAATATATTATAAAGATAAACATAGTCTCTCTTAAAAAAAAGATAAATGTAATCAATTTTTAATAATATTAACTTGGTTAGTCATATGGAATTAATTCTATTGTAATTAATTATTAATAATATGTTTATTATATAATTAGAGGAACGTATATAGTCTCATAAAAATAAAGTTGGAACATATAAAATATTTTATAGATCATTTTGTTAAAAGAGGAACGTAAATCAATTATCACTTTAATGTGTAGATTAAGAGTATAAAAAGGCACAATTATGATTAAAATTATGGAAGAAAAAATAGAAAACTCATTTTAAACCACTTTTCATTCTCGACAGCTTATGATCAAATTTAAAATTAATGAATTTTAAATAATTAGTAGCATACTAAAACTGATATCAAATTATATTATAAATAATTGAACAAAAGCCATATTCTTTAATATGTCGCACAATAAAACAAAATAAAATAAAGAAACAAAATTATGTGAAAACAAAAATTATTAATAAGAAAATAAAAAGAAATAATATAAAATGTTACTTAAAAGTAATATTTTTTTTACATAACTCATCATTTCATTGCTAATAATGTTTGCAATACATATAGGTGGCGTTAGATAAACAGATGGATTAGCATTTTGCACTGGCCCCTCATGAAAAGTAAAAGTGATATTTTTGCATTCTATTTCCAGATATATCAGCTACGCGGCTATGAATCTTGTCAACAACAACCCCTATGCAATCTATTTCCAGAATAACATGGAATGTATCCAGTTCAAAGTGGATAACAATCACAACGGCTTTGGGGTTGTGTATTTTGCGATCAACAACTCGTTTAACATTAGTGTTTTTTAAAATGTTAATTTTTAATTTTTTTATATTTATTTTTTCCCTAAATATTTATTAGATTTTCTAAAAACATTTTACTTAAGCTAAAATTTCATTATTTTTATTTTCTGTAATTTTATATATTAAGTTACTTTAAAAGATAGTTTTGTCACACACTTCTAATTAAATAGTTTTTCAACTTTTAGTTACCAGTCAATTTTTTTAGCTAGTTTTGTCAAATATAGTCTATAAATATTTGGTAAAACAAGTTGTTGAAGAGAAAAAAAGTAAAGTATAAAATGAAAAAAGAAAGCAATAAACTTATGATTAATTTATTTAAAAAGGATAACAAAAAATTGATAAATATATTAAGGATAACAAGAGAGAAAAATATAAAAGCCAAACCTTGGTGTCTTAAAAAATGTTACTTTAAGCTAAATAAAACATTTCAAAAAATACTAGAAACTACTCAAAAGCTACAAAAAAATACTTGTGTATCGAATAGTTAAACAATGCCCCAATGATAATGGATCTATCAATTAAAGTCAAAGAATAAGATCAATTTTAGGGATGATTAATTAAATGTTAACTAGTCTATCGGAGATTACATGAACAATTTGATCATGTAATTTAGGGCAAAATATTCTCTACCTAGATATATCAATTACATGCAAATGATTACTACTATGCCATCGATTGAGTATTAGAATGACCAATTCCAAGTAAACATTAAAGTAGTGAAGAAAATTAATTAGCATAAAAACAATGAGAAATTTCATTAAGAACATTGAGAGGAGTACATTTGGATAGTTACATCATAACCCCCATTCTAGAGGGACTACCCACTCACGATCAAAGAAAAACTAGCAATCATATAAAGAGATATCAATAGGAGGGAATGATGATCATAATCCGTCCTAATGGTGTTGTCCACACTCTTTAACTCTCAATAGCCCTCAAGGTTCTCTCAAATTCGTAAAAGACAAGAATAAAATTGAATTCATGTTTTTACAAAGCCTAGAGACCTATATATAGCTTCTTAAAGATATTTGCATGAGAAGACACACTATGACCATGGCAAATCCACCACGATCGTGGTCTAAAGTGATGTTAAAGTCTTAAGCGATTATAGAGTGACCATGTCCCTCTTGGTTGACCACAACCCTCATGAATTGACCACTCTTGGTTGACCATGGCCCTCGGTAGCAGCCCACAACAATTGACCATGACCATTGTTGGATTTTGATGTTGTTTTGTAGGACTATTATCACTTTATCGTGGTTGTGTTGATTACCACGGCCATGGTAAATTTACCATGGCACAAATTTGTGCTTCTCCAACTGTTTCACTCAATTGAGTGGTTATGCTTCTATAATACCAAACTAGTGTCCAAATGTGAGTTCTAATGAGAAAATACTTACAAAATAGCGCAAAACCCACACAAAATATCACTCCAAAAGTGGTTTATCAATCTCCTAACACTTGAGCATTGCTTGTCCTCAAGAAATTATTTCAATTCTCAATCAAAACAATTTTTCCTAAGTTAGGACTCATGCAACAAAAATTTCCATTTATTGAACAAGTAAAAACTCTCACAATGGGGCATCAAAATTTATTCAGGAATCCATTAGTCTTATAATTAACATGCAAACAATCTTAAAAAGCTTCAAGTTCACTCTACTCATCATCTCTCAGTGTTTACAGTGTTATATAGACAAACTATTACATTCAAGATCACAATTCAATGAGCAAGTTCACAACTCTATAAATCAATCAACTCAACTCAAATAAATCCAAAAATTCCAAATAAGTGAGACATGTTTATGTTGTAATGGGGCCAGACATGTAATGTAAGGTAGATACTGAAAGAAACAGGCTAATCAAAGGGCTCCACACAATTATACCTTTCTTTTTCATTTAACTTCTGATCACTTTTTCCCTTCTCTCTTTTAATTTGTTTTGGGGTACAATAATTCATATATTTTTTCCTTCTTTCTTTTCTCATTTATTTTTTGTTTTCTTTTTTTTCTTTTTTTTTTCCATCAACCCCTTCTTGTCTTTGATTTCACATGAGAGAGGGAACTAGGATTTATTCACTCGCACAACTTGCAGTATGTATTAGTTCCCCCTTTTTCCTCACATCAATAATATCCGCATAATATAGTTCAAGGACCACCAAAGAAATATCATTCATGCTCAAAATGGTCAACGAAGGGAAAAACTAATCAAAATAAGGTCTCAAGAAAGCCTATTAGAGTCTCATCTTTTCAAAAAATTAAGAATTCATTCAAGGCTACACATGTCAAAATAGAGATTAGAACAATGCTAATGAAAGGATCAATTCACTCACACTAAAAGAATCAAAGCTCAATACTCACATTTCTAGAGTAGCTCTAAGAACAGTTCACAATCATGCATGATAACGAGTCCTCTTGAAGAAAACTCCAATAACCAAAGTACACAAAAAAATGTTTTTTTTATCAAAGAAATAACTGAAAACACAAATTTTAAATCCAAGAACAAGAAAAGTTTACCATAATGATGGAACTAGAATAATGCAAGAATTCACATATATCACATATATCATAGAGAGCTCAAAGTTAGGGAGCAATGATACCCCTCCCCACACTTAAAACATGTAGTGTCCTCAATGCATCTAAATAAGAACAAAATAAAGACAAAATGGAAGACTGAATTAAAATAAACTAAGTAATGAAATTCAACTAAAAATAAATGTTGAAACTAAAATAAACATAAAAATAAACTATTTTTTTGTTTTTTTTTAAATGACCACGACCATGGTTGTTATCAACACTGATGGAAATTTCATGGGTTGTGGTAAATTGACAACAACTGTACTAGGGTTTAATGATGAATGCATTGGTCGTGGTCAGTTGACCATGGATGTAGTATGGGCAAGAAGATTGTCTTATTAATGAAAAAGAAAACATGTGGTAAAGCATAATTAAATGGATACCAATCACAGTTCGCTTCCCAGAAAGTGTTTGTTTAACATCACGAGCCTGACGTGTGATGATGGAGTTGAAAATCAACCACCCTCAAACAAGGTGATCTTCCCTTTTTGCATTGATCCACCAATATAATCATCCACTCCATAACCAAGAGCTTGAATGGTGATGTTATCTCCCTTTTCCTTACTCCATCCAGTGTATTTAGGAATTACTTTCTTCCTTTGAGGGTTTTCTTTCCCCACACGAGGGTGAGGTTTATCCATAATTGTTTTCATCTTGTTGGTGCCTTGCACAAAATTACATGTACAGGAGGAGGAGGAGGAGTTAATTGCCGACTCAAACACTTTAAACACTTTCTCCTCATCACCCAACCTCCAAATTATTTTCCCTTATTGGAGATCAATCAAAAACCCCCATGCAAAGGAAGGATCATCCCAAAATAATTGGGATTTCCTCATCCTCCTCCATGTATAGAATCATAAAATCAACTGGAAAAATAAATTTTCTTACTTTAACCAACAAATTTTCTATTAGTCCTTGTAGATGAGTAAAAGTCTTGTATGCTAGCAAAAGAGAAATGTTAGTGGGTTGGGGTTCTTGTAACCCCAACTTTTTATCAACAAAATAAGGCATCAAATCAATGCTAGCAACTAAATCACATAAAGCTCTATTAATTTGTAAGTTGCCAATTGTACAAGGGACTAAAAAACTCCCTGGATCGCTAAGCTTAGGTGGCAACTTCCTTAAAACTATAGCAGAGCATTTTTCATTGAGACCAATTATAGCAAAGTCCTCTAAGTTTCCTTTATTTGAAAGAATTTCTTTTAAATAATATTTGGCATACTTTGGCATTCGGGCAATTGCCTCAATGAAGGGGATATTAATATGCACCCTTTGAAGCATCTAAAAAAATCTAGTAAATTGTCCATCCTCATTCTTCTCTTTCAATCTTTAAGGTAAGGGAACACTTACCTAAGGAGGTGTTAGTACGTCCTTCTCACCCTCCTTTCTTTCCACTGGATTCTCATCAGTAGGATCCTCAACTTTCTAAGGTGTTTGGTCCTTTTCAATAATAACGTCATCTGTAGCTTTTAGGAAAGAACCTTCCTTCTACTTAGGGTCTTCTTGAATCCTCTCGCTTCTAGTCATGGCAACATTAGCATCATCCCTATTAGATTATGGTTCAGGTTGTGAAGGATGGTTTCCTGGCTGCCTTTGTGACAAAAGGGATTGTATGTTTGTTAGTTGAGACTCCACCAACTTCATTCTCTAATAATCTTGGGTCATATATTGAAGCATGGTCTCTTGAAGAGTAGGTTGTCATTCCTTTTGTCTAGGACTCTGATTTTGCATGTTTTGAGGGTTATACATCACTTTACTTTGCTTGAAGCCTTGTCCTTGATTGAAATTGTTGGGGTATTAATTGTAAGAATTGTTTTCTACCCGCAACAAAGTTGATTTCATCTATGGTTGCAGCTAGCTTGCCATCAACAATTCATTCTCCTGGCCCATGCATAATCCCACATCTATCACAAGTTGGCAATGAAGGTGTAGTGATGGGGACCTAGGCTTGAGCTCTCATAAGTATCTCAATATTTAGTGTCAGAGCTTGCATATGTTTTCCCAATTTAGTTAGGAAATCATCCTTCTCCACTTGGTTGACGCCTTTCTTCATAACCCTCATATCCCCTAAGTTGTTATAGAGGTTGGAGCACATCTCTTCAATGATCTTAATGGCATCAACAAGGGGTTCTAACATGAGGTTACCCCTACAAGAAACATTCAAACTTGTCTAGTTGTGTGAGGACACTCCACTATAGAAAATGTGAACAATCCTTTGTGGGGAGAAGCCATGATGTGCGCAACTGCTGATCATCTCTTGCAACCTTTCCCAGGCTTTAGGTAGACTCTCTTCTTCCCTCTGCACAAATTTTCGAATGTCCCTTTTTGTACTGATCCATCTTCATGGGAGAGAAATAACTCTTTAAGAAGGCACAACTAGTCCCATGCCTTCACATTAAGAGAGAAAGGAAAGGCATAGAGTCTGATGTACTCTGTTGGTGATGCAATCCTACCCCCTAAGGGCATTGGATAGAAGACTCCAAGATGATTGGACTAGAGATGCAAGATAAGGCCCTAGGGTTCTCATGAGCCTTAGGGTAGATTTCGGGCCCATGGGCTAAGGTTAAGCCCACTTGTCTTTGTACATAATAGATTAAGGTTTCATTATTTTTTAGCCTTATATTTAGGACTCCACAATGTAGGTAGGGTACCCTAGAAATGTAGGATTTTTCAGCCCTTGTATTTTAGGGTACCTAGACTAGTTTTTGTATTAGGGGTAATTTTGTAATTTCACATGCATTAAGTTAATATTTGATATGTGTGTTGGAAAATAAATTTAATTGAATTGGGAGAAGCCCAATCCAATTAAATTTTAGAGGGAGAGGTGAGCATTTGCTTGCTACACCCCATTGCCACATCATATAGTCACACTTTGTGCATGTCCTTCATGGTTTACATTCCTCATGACACCTAAGCACATTTATTGGAGAATCTTGGACTTGATCTTGGATTAGTGGGCTGACCCATAACTAAAATTCACTAATCATAATTAGTGAAATTTTGGCTCCAAAATTTGGCTCCACAAATTCAAGTGAAATTTGAATAGAAATTCAAATTTTCCTCCAATTTTGTGTGACACTTGGGCTATAAATAGAGGTCATGTGTGTGCATTTTTTAAACTTTGATCATTTGAGAATTACACTTCAAAGTTCATACCTCATTCGAGGCACAAAATTTCGTGCTCCTTCTCTTCTTCTCCCTTGACTCATCTTTTCCTACTTTCAAGCTCTTATCCATGGCGCCTCCAATCATTTTTCTTCCTTCTGCATTCCACTGCCATTGAACTTCAAGAAGCAAAGGACTCCATTGATGAATAAGATACAACAAGCTCCACATGAAGCTACATCATTTGGTACATGGTTTTTCCTCACCGTGTTGGTCAACTTGATGAACTTCCTTAGGTGCTGCATAGGATCGTCATAGGCAACACCATTGAACAATTTGTTCTCCAACATTTGTAGGAACCCATGCTTGAAGTCAAAAGTGACTCATTTCGGTAGCTCGGGCAATAAGATGGGATTGGTGTCCCCAATGGTAGGGGTGAGGTAATCCATAAGGGTCCAAGCCAGATTAACTACCATTGCTCTTTCTCTCTCTTCACGAATATCTGCAAAAACTTTACAGATTAGCTTGTTAATATCAGGTTCGTACTGCAATGGTGAATTTTGGGACCTGGTTTGCATGCAATATATATAGAGGAGAAGATCAAGTGCAATAGAAAATAAAAGAATAAATATTAGAAAAATAAGTAAATAAAGAATAAAATAATTTATATGAACAAAACTATTTGGTTTAACAAAATTAAACTAATTGGGAATTTAGCAACTAGTTCTAGGAAACGACACCAGAAACTTGATACATAAAATATGTTAGGCTCATACACGGGCAAGTGTATCGTACGAAATAGTAATAGTGAACTCAAAAGTCCATATATCAAACCCAAAGGACTATTTGTATTTCCAATTAGTTAAGCTTATTAAACTAATAGTAGAATTGATTAAAAAGATGGTTTAAATATTGTTATGGTTTTTGTTTTTATAATAAAGAAATTAAATGAATATAAATAGATATTTAAGTGATGATAAGAATGAGCAGGGGTTATCACTCTCTAGTACCAATTTTTCCCCAGTTAATTATCGATTTCCAAAATCAATTAAAGCCTATTATCAAGGTAAGAATATGTTATTTTCCTTAAATCAATACCCCTAATGATCATGGATATATCAATTTAAGTCAAAGGATACGATAAATTCTAGGGATGATTAATTAAAGATTAACTAATTTATCGAAGATTAACCAAACAGTTTGATCACGCAATTTGGTGCAAAACACTCTCTACTTAGATCTGCTAATTACATGCAGATGATCACTACTATGCAATGGATTGAGTATTAAAATGGGCAGTTCCAAATAAACATTAAAGTAAGAAAGTGAATTAATTAATAAAAAAACAATGAATAATTCAATCAAGAACAAAGAGAGGAGTACATTTGGACAGTTAGATCATAACCTTGGGACTATGGGGACTAGCCACTCATGATCAAAGAAAAACTAGCAATCCTATAAAGAGTAAACTTAGACATACTGATAGGTAGGAACAATGACCATGATCTGTCTTAACGGGGTTTTTTGTGCTCTTCAACTCTTAAAAGCCCTCAAGGTTCTCTCAAATTCGTAAAAGATAAGAATAAAATTGAATTCATGTTCTTACAAAATCTAGAGACCTATATATAGCTTCTTAAAGATATCTACACAAAAAGGTGCACTACGGTCGTGAGGAATCCACCACGGCTGTGGTCGAAAGTGACGCTAAAGCCTTAGGCCATTATGGATTGACCATGGTCCTCTTGGTTGACCATAACCCCCATGAGTTGACCATGACCCTTATGATTTGACCACTCTTGGTTGATCATGTACCTCATGAATTAACTATAGCCCTCATCAGTTGACTACGACCATTGTTAGATTTTGATGTTGTTCTAGAGGATTATTATCACTATATTCGGGTTGTGTTGATTACCATGCTCGACGTAAATGTACCACTATTGTAATCAAGTGTGGAGTCTTTAAATCTTCATAAATTTGTGCAGTCTCCAATTCCTTCATTCATTTGAGCGGTTGTGCTTCTACAATAAAAAACTAGTGTCCAAACTTGATTTTTGTCGAGAGAATACATATAAAATGGTACAAAAGATCATAGAAAATACAACTCAAAAAGTGGTTTATTAGGGAGCTAACAATTGAAAAGCTCAAAAAAAGTGTTATCACTCTTTGAATTTTCTCCTATGGGTTTGTCTTCGTCAAAAAAGGGGAAGATTGTTGAATCCACATCCTTGATTTTAATTAAGACAAACCATTAGCAATACAAATTGAAAGGATGATGGGCTTTAGTGATGGCTAACATTCTTCTTGAGTGTTTCAATGTTTATTCCTTTAAAAAGTAGATATGTTCTTTCATTCTGAGGTACTTAGAATGATGCTTAGAAAGGTTCAGAGAAAAGTTGTTTGTGTTAAGAACTCAAAATAATTCTTAAAGTCTGTCAAATTATTTCACTCAGAGTACTTAGTTCCTAAAAGGATACCAAACATCAAGGCCTCAAATAGAAGATTCATCAAAAGCTACATGAAAAGAATCTTAATCCAAAATGAAACTATGCAGAGTCTACATCAGAATCATGAAGACCTTGACTCTGAGTTTCTAAATATCAAAATGATTATGAAAGACTAAGAATGCATTACTTGGACAATATCAAAAAGCTAAATTCTGATAGTTCTTCACTCCCATGTGTTCCCATAATCAATCGAGGCATATAAAAAAGTAAGAACTAACATCATAAGGAGATGCAATATTGTTGAACGATGAAGTTGTCTAGAAGAAGCACTGATGAGAAGCATCAGAATAAAGGACTAAAGAATACTACTCAGTTTGACCTTGGACAAAACACTAACATGCCAACAACTAAATTTCTAATAAGTCTTTATGAAGTAATCAACATCAGAATGCTTGAACTTGAGAAGAAGTGTTAAAAGTGATGAAGTTGTGCTACTTTAGAATAGAAGATCAATTCATCAAAGGAATTCACCAAGTATGGACTTATTCTCAGGAAGCATCAAAATGACTATTCTGATGGTTCTTCAGAATGTCCATTAGAATGGTACCTCAAAATGGGAACCTCAACTGTCACTTCATGATAGCTGTAAAGTGCACCTACTTACTCCAGAAGCTTGTTAGTTGTGTGGAGCCCACTACAATGATCTTCTTGGGAGTTATTTGAAGCATTTTTCATGAGTCACGAAGAACAAGTTGAAGCATTCCAAAATTGCAACACTATGTGCAAGATCTATAAGTGATAAATTTGTGTTTTAGTTTCAACCCTTTTTGCGAGAGTGACCTACTTCTGTTTTATGCTTACAAAGCTTGTAATGATCTTAGATAGAAGTGTGAGATTAAGTTCTTGAGTGAAATCCCTCTTATGAGGTGAAAATCTATATTTTGTGCAGTCCAACACAAATCTATTTCTCTATAAAATTCCAGCATTGGCTGGCAAAGGTGAAACCCAATGGTGTAGCTAGTCTAGTTAGGGCTAGAATTAAAGTCTAGTGGGGAACTGACAGGTTGTTCAAACTTAGTGGTTTGTTGTTTCAATTGTGAATTGGTTGTGTTAGTGGAATATCATATTTAAGGGTGAGGACTAGACATAGCCCAAGGTTAGGGTGAACCAGTATAAAAACCTTCGTGCATTTTTCTATATTCTTACTCTTGACTTTGTTTTGCATAGATCTGAAAAAATACTTTTGATCAAAACATTAAATTTGTTAACCTTTCATCTTAACAACTAAACTGAATATTTTTATCAAAAGGTTTTAAGTTAAACACTGTCTTTGAGACAAAAAGCTTTAAACTACAAAAAAAATCGTTTTCCAGAACAATTTACATTTTCATTTTGAGCAACTTGATTTTCCATTATGAGCTTTGAACAATTCTTCATTCATAACTATCATTAGAAAAATTAATTCTTACAAAGGAAGCTTAAAAGTTTTCAAAAGCCCAACTCAACCCCCTTCTTGTGGTATTTTTGTCACTTCAACAAGAATATCAAATACAAATTCTTATGGTTTAAGAGGAGAGATAGGAACAAGTTGAGGTTGGGATTACAGGTGTTTTATTTTAATGGTTGGTCTTTTGGGAGCAAGTTCATATTCATGTTAAGACTTGGAATTTGGAGCCTTCCTTTTTTGGGCAGTTTTAGGGATAGAGGGTTTGGGATCATATGGAGGTTGTTTCTTTGGTTTCTTGGTAGGGTTAGAAGGCTTAAGGTCAAATGGTGGTGGAGGTGGATCTTTTTTTTGGTGGGATGTTTAGATTTGGATTGACTAGGATTAATCTACGGAGTAAGTTTGGTTTAGGTTTAGGTTGGGCTTGCTCCCCGTGTGTCTCTCTAGTTTTAGATCTAAGATTAATAGGTTGATCTTGAGTGCTTATTATCCGATCATCCACAAATTGTAGTTCCTCCTTGGGTTCCTTCTTGACCTTTCTCTTGACATCTTCTAAGCATATTCAGGGAAGTATGATGGTCATAATAGCTTTAGAATCAGACCCAAAAGAAATGTGGATTTCCTTGCCCTTTCCCTTGTCTTGGGTTTTAAAAGAGGATGAGTGAGAGGTTTCACTTTGTGAGGCGGATGAGTTTGATGGGTCTTCATAATAACAAATTTGGTTCTAGCCATTTTAAGAGAGGTTACTAAAACTCAAGAAATAGAGAGCATGGAAGGAGTATTTTGGAAAAGATAGTGAGCTTGAGAGAGAGAAAGGATAAGTGTAAAAAATAAATTCTTACAACCACCCATTTTATAGAAAGACTGGGAAAGAGAGAAAGTAAAACAAAAAAAATGCATTTGAATAAAAAAAACAAGTCATTGTGCTTTACAAAGGATGGATTTAAAATTAAAATGTTTGTTTAAAACTCAGTGGCAATCAACACAACTCAAAATAAAACATAACCACATTAGAATTATTAAACAAGACAAACTCTCAAGCATAACTTTCAGTTAAACAAGGATGTATGCACAAATCATATGCACAATCAAATATTAGTCAAACTTTTGACATTAAGTAAGGCTTTAAGAAACTTAAACCTGCCTTTAGTCAAAGGTTTGGTGAGAATACCAAAAAATTGAAGTTTGGTCTCAATGAATTTCAACTCAATATTCCCTTTCTGGGCATGATCCTTGATAAAATGATGTTTGATATCTATGTGCTTGGATCTTGAATGTTGGATTGGATTCTTTGATAGATTTATGACACTTGTTTTGTCACACTAGATACAAATCTTTGTATATTCTAGTGAATAATCAAACATTTGTTGCTTGATCCAAATGATTTGAGAACAACAAGCAGTTGTTGAGACATAGTACACTTCTATGACAATTGTGCTTTGTTTCTTTGATGACCAAGAAAGTATTGATTTCCCAAGGAATTAGTTGGCACCATTTGTGCTCTTTCTTTCTAACTTATCATCTACAAAGTCAGCATCAAAATAGCCTAGAAGGTCAAACTCAAACCCTTTCTAAATCCATAAGCAATGATTAATAGTTCCAACAATATATATCATAATCCTTTTAACTGCAGTAACATGAGATACCTTGGGACAAGATTGAAATCTTGCACAAAGACAAACAAGAAAAACAATATATGGTATACTAGCAGTTAATTATGATAAGGAACCAGCCATACCCATGTACTCCTTCTTAAGAGTATAGTTAGATTTCTCATCTTTGCCAATAATAGTAGATGGTGTGCAACATATGCTAAGAGTACTCTGATGGCTTCAAGTCTTGCTACTAGTGAAAAAGTCTCTTCCTAATCAATCCCTTCTTGTTGATTGTACCCATGAGAAATTAGTCTAGCTTTGTTTTTACTAATTCTTCTTCATTGAGTTTGTTTTTTTAACACCTACTTACTACTAATCATTTCTTTATTCTTAGGAGGGGGAACAAGATTCCAATCCCTGTTTTTAGTGAATTGTTTGATTCTTCTTCCATAACAATCATCCAAGAATCTTCACTCAATGCTTCATCAATGTTATTTGGGTCAATGGTTGAAAGAAAGGTCATCATTCCCTTTTTTTTATTCAAAGAGGCCCTAGTCTTGACTCCAAATGTTTCTCAAATGATTAGAACTTAAGGATGTGAGGAAACAAATCTCTAGTTCTTTGGCATATCAGTTCTTGGTTTTTGTTTTGATCTTTGATTTTTTTAGCCTTGTTGAGGTGTCCTAAAAAAATTTTCTTCATTTTTCTTTGGGATTTTTGAGGTAGTGCAATGTTCTAAGCATGTTGGTTGATCTTTGTTCTTTCTAGCTCTTCTCAAGTGTATTATCATGTTCATCAAACACAACATGCATGTTTTCTTCTACAACTTGAGTTCTCTGACTGTGGATTTTGTATGCTTTAGAAGATAGAGAATAACTAAGAAAACATTCCTTGTCTAATTTTTCATCAAACTTCATAAGATTTCCTTTGTTGTTTAAAATATAACATGTACAACCAAAAATATGGAAGTCTGACACACTTGGTTTTCCTCATTTCCAAAGTTCATAAGAAACTCTGTTTAGA
The DNA here is from genome assembly GCF_000004515.6 of Glycine max. NCBI lineage: Eukaryota > Viridiplantae > Streptophyta > Magnoliopsida > Fabales > Fabaceae > Glycine > Glycine max. The sequence continues at coordinate 34,858,637 of NC_016088.4, read as the reverse complement.
ATGTTGTAGGTTGTGTTAACTGCTTATGCCAAAAATAGTGTTCTAGCCATCTCTTGTAGTGATCTATTTTTCCTTTCCACAACATTATTCTATCGAGGTGTTATTGGACAAGAAAAATTGTGGGAGATAGCATTTTCATCAAAAAATTTTCTTAAAGAAAACATTTTCAATTTCTTCCCCATGATTACTCCTTATAGAGATAATTTTTTAATCCTTTTTCTTTCTGAACTTTCTTACAGAACTTTTTGAATGCTTCAAAAGACTTGTCCTTATAAGGAAGCATCAAAACCCACATAAATTTAGTGAAGTCATCAACTACCACAAATCCATAACTCTTCCCATGTAGGCTAAGTATTTTGGTTGTACCAAACAAGTCTATATGTAGTAATTCTTGGACTCTTTGGGATGTTATTGCATTTTTGGAGTGGAAGCTGGATTTGGTTTGTTTACCCTTGATACAAGCCTCGCAGATTTTGTCTTTATCATAATTGATGTTTGGTAAGGCTCTCACAAGGTTATGCCCTGAAAGTTTAGATAGGACTTTCATGTTGAGGTGACCAACTCTCCTATGCCATATCCACTTACCACTCTTAAAGGCTACTAGACATGATTAACTACGTAGAGACTCTAAACAAATTCTATATTGGGTTCTCTCTCTTACACTAGAGAATACGATTTTTTTAATTGTTGCTTCATTAATCAAACAATCATTAGGTTCCAGCTTAACTTCATAGCCATTGTCAAATAGTTGACTAATGCTTAGAATATTATGTTTCAACCATTTTACATAATAAACATTTTCAATTTGAGCAGAGTTTGGCTTACCAATTTTACCTACTCTTTTGATGAGGGCTTTCTATTATCTCCAAAAGCAACAGACCCTCCATCCTTTCCTTTTTTTTCAAGGCTGAGCAACCACTATCCAAGAACCACAACTCTTTCTTCTTGTTGTGGAATAGACATTTCTCTTCCTTGTTAGAATCTACCATATAAGAGATAGATGGGCTACATGTTCCTCATCTTTCTAAGAAGATTATGAGTTTGTTTCATCTCATGTATCCATCATTGTCTTCTTCTCTAGGTCTCCCTTTTTGGAGTCTCTCTTAAGAAAAATCCAATCAATGTTGATGTGGCTAGGTTTTTTGCATTCAAAACATCTTACTTGCTTGGAGCTTTTCTCCTTGCTGAAAGTCTCTTCTTAAGAAATTTCTTCTTGTTCCTTTTCTCTTTTTGAGCAACCTTTGGACTCTTTTGGTTAGAATTGATACTTCTTCTTCACCTTCTTCACAAAACTCATCATCACTATGTCACTATCAAAAGCTACTATTGAGTTTAGTGATTTGGGTTGATGCCTTGTATTGGTTTTCTGAAAAGCTATAAGAGCTATGACTTTTCCTTTAAGTAGTTGTATTTTATCCATCAGCTCTTGTTCATGAACCTTTAGAGAGCTAATAAGTTCATCCATAACTAGATTTTTTAGGTTCTTAGCTTCTATTATTGCAATGACTTTTAGTTTTTATATTTTGGACAAACTCCTCAAAATCTTCTTGATTCTCTTATGTGTTATGTACTTTTCAAGTAGTGCTTTTAGTTCATTCACTATTGTAGTGAACCTTGTGAACATTTCTTCTATAGATTCATGTTCTTGCATTTTAGACATTTCAAACTTGTGAGCTAAAATATTGACTTTTGAGTCCTTCAACTGATTTGTACCCTCATGTGTTGTTTTAAGTGTGATTCAAATTTCCTATGCAGTCTCACATTCCTATATTCTGTCATACTTGAGTCTACTCCGTGCACATGTCAAAAGAACTTGGCTTTAGTGTTCAAAAGAATCTTTGTTTTCTTATTTGAGGTTCACTTTTCTTTAGGTTTTTCTACTTCAATTCCAACTTGATTTCTTTTTGTTGGTTTGTGTCATACCCTAATTTCATCTGGGTAATATTGTTCGTTGGTCTTTTGATCCTTGCTAGTCGACTTACGGTGTTCAATGCCAGTTACAATGCGAAGCAAAGGATCATTCGGTGTTTTGATCAAGAATGTGAAAAATACCAAAAAAATAGGGGGCAAAAGGATCTTTTCCTTGGTTTTCCTGGACTCTAGCTCACCCAGGCTAGCATTTTGCTCGCCTGGGCCACCAAATAACTTCATAGTGAAGAAACCAACTCGCCTGGGCAAGCTCCAGCTTGCCTGGGCGAGCTGCCTTTGCCCCAAGTGCTCATTTTCCTATAAATAGGCGTGCTAGGGAGGTTGAGGGAGGGGCTAAGGTTCAAAAATGGAGGGAATGGAGAGAACTAAGAAAGAAGAGGAAACAAAGTCGAGGAACTGTCGAATCGTGACTGTGATCAATCTCTACATCATTCCTTGTTTGGTGTTACAAATAAAAAATAAGAAGTACAAACATTCATGTGATCTGATTTTCCTGAAAAGTTGTCTTTTTTAGAGAAAAGTGAGTTGTCAAGAACAAGAGTCATTCGATTTAATCTGTCAATTAAAAATATTTTAAATATTTCTCGTCCTTGAAAATTCATTTTTAAGAACCTGCACAATTTCTTTCATTTTTCCTTGCTACACGATCATGACAAAAGACAACAGTAGATACCTCAGAGCCCTATATTGGGGCAATGAAAGGCACCATGCATGAGCCTCAAGCGAACCTAGGGGTAGATCAGAAGTTCTCACCCGGTAGGTCGAGAACCCAAAAAGATAGCCTAGGCAAAAGTTAGGGTTAATAAAAAATAAAAAAAATAAAAAAAAAACAATCAGGAGCATGTTTATTAGAGGTTTGGTCCCAAAATCCAAACTACAAAAGTATCTAGTCAAGATTTGAAATGGCACATGGTCGTGTTTCAATATCCCAAACACTAAATTATCCCTTGCTACCCTGTTCGAGCCAAAACATATTTGTTTTTAAAAAAACAACACAAAGAAAAACAACAAAAACAAAATAGGAACCCTGAGTAAGAACCACCGGTAAACCAGCGGGAAGAGCAATGCAAACAATACATGCATGAAGTTGGGCAACAATGAAAGGAAAAAGAAAATAAAATCCGCCAAAGGCGAGTGAAAGAAAAGAGAGATAAAATATCTCCCAGTTTTATAAGGAAGGCACAAAAGTTCAAAAAGGAATAATGTATAAGACAAAAGGAGTAGAGCCCAACCCAAGAGTTGAAATGAACAAAAGTACAAACAAGACTCTCAAGGTTCTTACTCAATATAACCCTCAAACACTCTTTGAACCTCTAATCCTTTCTTTCATAACCCTCTTTCATAGAACCTCAAGGTTCTTACTCAATATAACCCTCTCATGCAAACTCTTTGGGATTCCTTTCAAATCAAAGGGTAGCTTCATTATATAAATGCTTTCAGGATCAGCCTATGTCATCAAGTTTCAACGGGATTGACAGATCCTTGGCATCACTCTATGATTTTAAATTGTGAATTTTTCACTTGGTCACATACCAAAGTGTGACAATCCATTTCCATCCTTCAATGGGGCGCACAATTGATCCCAAAGCATCATGTTTTCTTTCTGCGCAGAATAATCGAAGTTTTTAAAAAGAAAGGGGAAAACCCTAGAATCAATATTTTGGTTGATTGATTAAATGTCAAACATCTCCATTGGTGTCACTATAAAATTGTCAAGTGACTAAATCAAACAAAACATACACTCTGAGGGAGTCCTCGAAGAGATTTACAAAAAGATAGGATGAGGTCTCATGTGTTATCACGTCTTTCAAAAAGAGATAGTCAATCTATGTTTTCCACAAAAGAAAAAAAGCAAAAAAAAAAAAAATCAAATCAAAATCACAAAAATAGGAAAGAATGTCATGAGCATTACACAATTTTCATGATTCATAACCTTTTGCATTACTAATATTTCAAAATGAAGGTTGCATGCATCTGCATCCCAAAAATCATGTTCATATTAGGATATAAATACGTAGATTTTTCTTTATATACCAATTTCCCAAATCTAATGTCCTATCCTTTAAGTTTAGCATGATAGTCAATCTCTTGCTTTCTCATAAGGCTGAGTGTTCCACTCCTTGGTACTACTTGATTTTATGGATGTGAAATCCAACTGGCAAGTGTATCGGGTCGTTCAAGTAAATAATCAAATGGTTAGAATCAAGTATCGAACTCAGGGAACTTGTTTCATTTGACAAAGCATCATTCAGTAAGCAAGCATTTGTACAAAGAATTGATTATCATGAATTAAAAACAATGGTGATTCCATTCTAATTAAAAATAGTAAATGTGAGCAAGTGGGTGTGAAAACAGATATGTAAAAGCGTTGGGTCCTCCTATTGAGATACTTGATGCAATTAAATGTATTTCTCTATTTAAGGTTATTTCTATGTTCTATGCTGAGGGCTATAATACCAAACACTGATGTCTTGTGAGTTTAGACTAATTCTAATCAAACCTCGTTCTCGGATGTCTCGTCAAACTTAGCCTAACCGATCAGTGTTACGACTACAACATAATAAAAACTAAATTACCGCACTCCATGTCTAGACATATGATAACCTAGTCCTATTCTATCCAGTTCTAAGGATGCAATACATTTTCCAATGCTAAAGCTCCTAACAGCATATACAAATGGGTGATCAAGCCACAAGCATGCGATAAATAAGCACAAATAGAAGCAATGAACACATAAAAACAACTTTAAATAGATAGGGTAAGAGTTTACATCAAGTACTCAATAGAATTCCCAAACAAAGGGGTTTAGCCTTCCATCACAAGGAAGCACCTTTTACAAGTAGGAAGAGGGATTTAAGAGCAATTGACAGATACACAGTAGTAGGGATATCTCCTCCACCTCTAGGAACCTAAAAATCACTCAAAAACCTAGAATCCACATAAAAGCTAAGGTTTTTACTCCCTTGCTCTGTTCTACACCTCTATTCTCTGTTTTTCGCACTCTCTACCAAGCTCTCTTCACTGATCTCATTTTAGGCTTAAAAAGGGCTTTCTGACCTCGAAGACGCACTTAGCGCCATTTTCGCACTTAGTGCGAGAAAGTGAACTTTGGCTCAGCGAGCCAAGTGCGCTAAGCACCAGAAGAGACAAGCTTCTCGCTGAGCGAGCTAATGACACATTGAGCGTGTGCTGGTGTGACAGATTCCCTTCAAGATTCCTTTTACTCGCTAAGCGCGCTGCTGCCTCGCTTAGCGTATGATACTCACTAAGCGCACGGTCTCAGCTTAGCGAGATAGCAACTTCTGCACCTTCCAATTTTTCTCCTTTTTACCTGAAATTGAAGTGAAATTTACATTAATTCCATGTGAAGAGAGCCTCTACTGAGCAAAGATAAAAACTAGACAAGAAATATTTACAATCCTACAAAAAGAACCATAAACAGGGAAAAATATATACATTTTGTAAAACTTTTCTATACAAAAGTTAGTCGTAGATGACGACTAACACTGAGCCCTTTGGTACTGGTGCTTATTGGCTTGTTTCATCGGACTCAACGTCCTTTGCTTTACCTTTCATAGGACTCAAAGTCCTCAACTTTATCTTTCATAGGACTTAAAGTCCTCCATCTTTATGCTTTCATAGGACTCAAAGTCTTCTGTCATTTACATTTCAAAAACTTCAATGTCTTTAGTTGTTTATGCTTTTAAAAGTCTACAATGTTATAATTTACACTTCATAGACTACAATGTCTTCATCTACATTTCAAAGACTTAAATGTATTTAGTCATTTACGCTTTCAAAAGACTACAATGTCTTTATTTACATTTCAAAGACTTCAATGTCTTCAGCCATTTATGCTTTCAAAAGACTAAAATGTCTTCAGTCATTTACGCTTTCAAAAGACTACAATGTCTTTATTTGCATTTCAAAGACTTCAATGTCTTCAGTCATTTATGCTTTCAAAAGACTACAATGTTTTCATTTACGTTTCAAAGACTTCAATGTCTTCAGTCATTTATGCTTTCAAAAGACTACAATGTCTTCATTTACGTTTCAAAGACTTCAATGTCTTCAGTCAGTTATGCTTTCAAAAGACTACAATGTCTTCATTTACATTTCAAAAGACTTCAATGCTTGTAGTCATTTACGCTTTCAAAAGACTAAAATGTCTTCATTTACATTTCAAAGACTTCAATGTCTTCAATCATTTATACTTTCAAAAGACTACAATGTCTTCATTTACATTTCATAGACTTCAATATCTTTAGTCATTTACGCTTTCAAAAGACTACAATGTCTTCGTTTTCATTTACAAGACTTCAATGTCATCTGTCTTTTATATTTTTACAAGACTTCAATATCTTTTGTCTTTTACACTTGATAAGACTTCAACATCTTCTGCCTTTTATAGGACTCAATGTCCTTGTGTTTGTGCTTCTTAGGACTCAACATCCTTTGTTTCTATGTCTTTTTCTAAAAAAAAAACTTCAAATGTCTTCTGCTCTACATGACTTCAATGTCCTCCATTTAACCTTTTCAAAGACTTCAATATCCTCTTGTTTTTTCGGTTTCACTTCCTTAGTTTTCACCAGTTGCCTAGTAGAATATCAAGGTCGCTCAAAAAAATTAGTGTCCTTATCTTTACTTCCCTTTTGTTTCCAATAAAAGATAAGTAAAAAGGGGCAACTGTCATTCCTTAATTTCGTCTGGGGACTATCATTCGTTGATCTTTTGATCCTTACTAGTCGACTTATGGTGTTCGATGCCAGTTACAGTGCAAAGTAAAGGATCATTCGGAGTTTTGATGAAGAATGTGAAAAATAATAAATAAAAAAAATAGGGGGCAAAAGGGTCTTTTCCTTGGTTTTCTTGGACCCTAGCTCTCCCAGGCTAGCCTCTAGCTCGCCTGGGCCACCAAATAACTTCATGGAGAAGAAACCAACTCGCATGGGCGAGCTCCAGCTCGCCTGGGCAAGCTAATTGCTTCAACACTAAGTTTCAGCTCGCTTGGGCGAGCTACCTTTGCCCCAAGTGCCCATTTTCCTATAAATAGGTGTCCTAGGGAGGTTGAGGGAGAGGCTAAGGTTCAGAAGTAGAGGGAATGGAGAGAACTAAGAAAGAAGAGGAAACAAAGCCAAGGCACTGCCGAATCGTGACTATGATCAATCTCTACATCGTTCCTTGTTCAGTGTTCTTCGTGCAACTGTCAGTTAGTTTTGTTCTTTTTAAGATTGAATGTAATCTATGTACCCTTAGGGGTCCCCCTTGTTATTATGTGCACATCCATCTTCTCCATGTGTAAACAACTCCTGAACCCTTATTTTCATAATTCACATACCTCTTTTTGGTTTTTCTAACGTTTTCCTAGAATAAATGTTGGTGGCGACTCCTGCACATCTTTTCCTTTTTTGGAAGACGCACTTTTATTCGCCTCGTCCTCCCACCGAAAGGTAGGTTACGACAGTTTTTAAGGACCAATAATCTGTTTGATGTCCCAAAGATCCACATCCTGAGATTCCCAAAATAGCTTCATTTTTCCTTTCCAGTACTGGAAGCTTTTTCCATTAAAGCTTGGAGGTATGATGGTTAAAGTACCTTCAGACATAAATCTTATTGAACCTTTTTCTAGCCATCACTTCTTGTAGGATCTTCCTCTCACATTGTCAAGTGTGCTTACCTCTGAGAGTTAAGCTCTTATGCCAACAAAAATACCAAAACAAGGCGGGTTCAATTAGGGCTTTAAAAAAATTTTAAATCTTCTTTGAAAACAAAGAGGTTTCTGATGTAAGTTCAAAATGAAGAACAGTTCTGAGCTCAAAATGAAATTCAAGCTGCTCAAAATGGAAATGCAAGCAATTCTAGAAAAGGGTTCTTTAGCAAGTCAAAGTTTTTGTTTCAAAGAGAGTTTCCTATAAAAAGGATTTTGATGAAAGCAAGTTTAGTTTTTGGTGTTTGTGTGAAAAGATTGTTTGTTTTAGTGTTCTAAGAAAAATAGTTAACTGATCAATTCAAAAACAAAGTAAAGAGAGAACGAAAAGCGTGCACTATGATTTTTGTACTAGTTCACCCTAACTTTATGCTACATGTAGTCTTCACCCTTCACGATGAACTTTCACTAACACAACTAGCCACTAGATTTCAACAAACTACCAGTACTCCCATTGGTTTTCCCACCTAGCCTCAACTAGACTAGTTACACCACTGGATTTCAACTTTGCCAACCATTATAGGACTTACAACAAAAAAGGGTATCTATGTTTTTAACTTTGCAGATTACAAATCTTCACCTCTAAGAGGGATTCCACTCAAGAATGTGTTTTCACACTTCTATCTAATAGATATTACAGTTTACAAGTTTATTATAGAAGTGGGTCACTCTCACAAAAAGGGTTGAAGCATAAATTTCATATTTTTCACTCAGATTTTCTCAAGTTGTTTTCATTAAGAATGCTTCAACGTGTTCAAGGTGTTCTTCAAAAAAGCCTCATAAAGCTCACAAGAAGATCACTAAGGTGGGCTCCACTCAATTGATAGGCTTATAGAGCAAGTAAGCGGTCTTGACAACTGTCATGAAGTGGTAGCTTGCAAAACCATTCTGACCAACTTTTCTGATGAGCATTTTTAAGTATCATTAGAATATCCATTATGAAGTTTGCTGAGATAGAATCAATACATGATAGATTATGCTAATGAAGTTCAACCTGATACTCATTCTAAAGTAGCACAACTTTATCAAACATATCACTTCTTCATAGCTCCAAGCATTTTGAAGTAGATTACTTCGCACACATCAAGTGAAGGTTCAATGTCTAGTGTGTTAGTGTTCTGTACATGGTCAGGTCATGTAGTATCTTCAGTCTTCTATTATGATGGTTTTCATCAGTGCTTGTCATGGACAGATTCAGCTTTGAACAAGTTTCCATCTTGTTTTGCAGTTACCCTTTACTTTTCGATGTGCCCTTAATGTGTTTAGGCATGTAAAAAGTGTTGTCAACTTCAATCTTCTAAAGTGTCCTCTGTATGTGTGGAATCATTTTGAATATTTTGATATTTTTCCTTGAAGAAAAAATAATTATGAGGTGATCCTTTTGAACTCTATTCTGAAGTTAAATCTTCAGAGTTATGTTCTTAAATCATTCTAATGTAGATTTTGTGGTAGTTTCATTTTGATGCTTGATGATCTCTATGTGATCTTCTTGTTTCAAGACTTGGTTGTTCAATAAAGTTGTCATGGATGAGTACTCAAAGAGAAGCTTTCTTCAGCATCCTGATGTGCTTTATGAAATCTTCTGAGTGCATAACTCACTAACAATTATTCTGAGAAAACCTTTCGAAGCATCATTTTGAGTACCTTATGAAATTCTGATACTGGGGACAGATGTCGTACAGGATGTCACGACATCATGCTTCAGAACATGCAGATTGTATTTGACTGTATGAACAGATTAAACAAGTAAATAACACAAGAGAATTGTTAACCCAGTTCGGTGCAACCTCACCTACATCTGGGGGCTACCAAGCCAGGGAGGAAATCCACTAAAATAGTGTTAGTTCGAAGATCTAACAGCCACTGTTTACAACCTTCTCACCTAACCACTACCCGTGCAACCTCTACCTAAGAGCCACTCTTAGATATGAGAACCCCTCTCACTCCCTCTCAATCACACTCCCGTGTTTACAAATAAATCAAATACACACCAGAGATTGCTCTCTGAACAAAAGAGATCAACTCCACACACTATAGAGATCAACTCTACACACTCAGGTCCAACACTTGATGTTAGGATAACATCAAGGTGGCTCACAAAACACTCAAGTCCCAAAACTCACAAAATAACTCTTCAATCCCGGACTTGGTCGAAAACTCGTGCAGCCTTCATGTTTATATAGCAGTGTACGTATCTGGGCTGCAACTACTTGTGCTGGATGAGATCTATCATTTTCCTGAAAATCTGCACTTAAAGATCTAAAAGATACAGTTTGATCTTTTAGTTTTTATCTTTAATCTTTAATCCCTGAACGAACTATTCAAGTTTGTAATTCGAACTTTAATTATCTTTTAATTCGTTCCTAAAGATAGATCGCCAAATCTGTTGCTAACTGCACATTAATCTGTTAAAGATATAACAGATTTATGTGTCCAGTATCTTCGGGCAAGATGTCCTGGACATCGTATCCGACATCGTGGATCCTGCAGCTTCAATTCTTCATTTCACATTTTATCTTGCCTTGTGCATTGTGCAGCAACTCCAGTATTTTCGGGCAGGATGTCCTGGACATTGTATCCGACATCATGGATCCTGCAGCTTCAATTCTTCATTTGACATTTTATCTTGCCTTGTGCATTGTGCAGCCCGATCTTATTCCTTGACATAACGTTGGACATCATGTGCAGCAACTCCAGCTTTCCTTCATTGTCTAAGTGCTTATGTTTTAACAAAATCTTAGCCAATCTTTTAAAACTCCGTAGAGCTAAGCACTAACAATCTCCCCCTTTGGCAAATTTTGTCTAAAACATACTTAGACACTTCCTGAGCAGGTACGAGCAGTTATGCAAGTGGGATCAGCAACTTTCATTATCAGAGTAATCAAGCACAGCGGTATCTGTAGTGGTAACAGCAAAATTCTGCAAGTTGCAAGTCGTTTCCAGGATGTCAAGACATCTCACGTGACATCAGCTTTCTGCTCCCCCTGTCTCCATGCTCTTACTGCTGTGAAGCAGTTCACTGCAGCATCTTCTATCAGCTACTAGTCTTTTCCAGGATGTCAAGACATCTCATGTGACATCAGTCATCATCAGCAGCAGCAGTCTCCCCCTCGAGATCATATACATACAACTCCCCCTCAAAATCATGAATCAAGCATACATCGTATCCTACTTCTCAAAATCATAAATCATGCATAACACTACTATTGCATACATAGTATCCTACTACTCAAAATCATGCATGATAATACTATTACTCCCCCTTTTTAGACAGAATTTGACAAAAGTAGAATGCATGAACTTAAGGTGCAAATATTACAGACCAATAGTACTCCATTGTTCAAAGGGACATGCCCCCATAGCTAGTAAGAGTAAAAAGTAAAAATAAAGGTCTGATGGTCATGGGGTGGCTTCAGAATCATCATCTGATTCAGTATCCTCTGCTGCATCTTCCTCTTCCTCAGCTGCTTCTTCTTCTTCCTCAGCTGCTTCACCATCATCAATGCCACTGTCTGAGAGTCTTTTGATCAGGCGTTCCAGCTCCATTTTCTTCTCTGTGGTGGCTTTGATGGTTGCTTCCAGCACCTTGCATGTGTCCTTGAGTTCAGCAATCAAAGCATCCTTGGACACAGCACCTGAAGTAGCAGCTTTCCCTGATGTCGAGACAATGTCTGGGACATGTGTCCCCTCAAACAGTTTGTAATGCAGGGATAGAGGAGATTCTCTCTTCATCACAGAGTCAATGTTGTTTAAGATATTGGGATGTTGACTCAACATAATGCCACACAATACAGTTGGGAAGGCAATGGGTAATTTGACAGCAAAAGATTCTGAATGCTTAACAGTTTGATCAAAAATATAGTTTCCAAAATTAAATTTGGACTTGGTTCCAACAGCATACAGAAATTTACCCAGACCTGTGGCAACAGTGGAAGTATGATTGGTGGGTACCCAGTTTGCAGCGCCAATCCTATGCAGGATTACATACTTCACACTTAGCTTCCCTGCAGAGAGCTTCCCTTTCTTTGGCCAATGCTGGACTCGTTTGGCAATGATTTCCTTGGCAATTTGATGCTCAGAAACAGCAATATCCACCACTCCTTCAGTAGGTCTGCCCAGGTATTTGTTGATTACAGCAGGGGAGAATCTCACACATTTTCCTCTGACAAACACTCTTTGATACTCATCACTCTTTCTGTTTGTTATGTCAGAGGGAATGTTGACAATGAATTCCCTGACTAGACTTTCATAGCAATCTCCCAACTTGGTGACAGTTTTCAGCAGTCCAGCAGCCTTGATGAGGTCCATGATCTCCTTGCAATCCAAGGCATCTCTTCCCAGTTCTCTTTCCAAGGCAAGTCTGCGTTGATACACAAATTTCCACCTTTCAACATTGCCAATGGAGTGGAATGAGATGTTGTCCAATGGTGCATCAGGGACATTTCCAGGCACCTTTTTCCCTGATGTCTTGGCCTTCTTGATGTCGGGAACATCTAGTTCGACATCATCATCAGAATCAGATGAGGAAATTTCTTTCCTCTTCTTGGAAGGGATTGCAACTTTGCTCCGTCTGGATGTGGTAGGAGTGATCGGAGTGCTCTTCTTCTGTGCCATAGTTTTGATTCGTCCAGACCTCTTAATGGGGGTTTTTCCCTTTCGGCTTTGTAATCTTTCTGCAATGCCAGGTGCCAACTTGTTGGCAATGGGTTCCTCATCAGATTCTACTTCTTCTAGGTCAATGAGGTCACCTGGAGTAGGTTCTGGTGCCCGTGGTGCAGGGGTCTCCTCTGTGGCTTGATCATCTTCCTCTGTTGATCTCTCTTTGCTGGGGGAAGAGAGGACTTCAGCATTTGGGGTGGAAGATGTTGGAACATCTTTCTCAGCATCAGGAACAGAAACATTTGGGGTGGAAGATGTTGGAACATCTTCATCAGCATCAGGGACAGAAGCATTTTTCAGAATGTTACTCACAATACTGCGGATCTTCTTATCCATCTCTGTGTCTACTTCCCTAGGACTTGTTGCAAGGCTAGGGTTTTCAGAAATCTTCACTCCCTGTTGTCGTTTGGGAACCAATTTTTCAGGAACAGGGGCTTGACCAGGAATTATTTGTATGGGTTGGATGTTGAATTCAGGTTGTTCCTGGTGCGGAGATGATGGTACAGAGGGTGAACCAGAAGCTGAAGTTTCTTTTGGTGAGGTAGCCATGGAGAAGCAGAGCTTTTGGAATGGTTTCGTGAATTTCTGAGAGCTGTTGGGAAATGCTGAAGACGGGATTACCACGACAATATAAGTTTGAATGAGGAATGTAAAGGGACGTGTGAAGCAACGGTCGAATTTGTTTTGGCTCAGTAGTGAACGTGCTATTAATGTTAAGTGAGACGTTTGAGCACGTTCAGATAGCAGTAGCTGCTATAATTCCTCTAGCAGACAAATGCCCAGCTTGCCCCTCAGTTTTTCAAACTGTTTTGCATCCAATGCCTTTGTGAAAATATCTGCTATTTGTTCCTCAGTGTCAACATGCTCCAGTGTGATAACTTTATCATCAACAAGCTCTCTAATATAGTGATGTCTAATGTCAATGTGCTTGGTTCTGCTGTGTTGAACAGGATTTTTAGAAATATTAATAGCACTCAAGTTGTCACAGTACAATGTCATGACATCTTGTTCGACATTGTACTCCTTGAGCATCTGCTTCATCCAAACTAGCTGTGAACAGCTGCTTCCTGCTGCAATATACTCTGCTTTTGCAGTAGATAGGGACACACAGTTCTGCTTCTTGCTGAACCATGAAATAAGATTGTTGCCCAGATAGAAGCATCCACCAGAAGTGCTTTTTCTGTCATCTGCACTTCCAGCCCAATCAGCATCACAATACCCAACCAGCATTGAATCTGAACAATGACAGTACATAATCCCATAGTCACTGGTGCCATTTACATATTTCAGAATTCTCTTTACTTGATTCAAGTGACTCATCTTAGGGTTGGCTTGATATCTTGCACAAACACCTACTGCATAGGTGATGTCAGGTCTGCTAGCTGTTAAATATAGTAAGCTCCCAATCATGCTTCTGTACAGACTTTGATCAACACTGGTGCCAGCTTCATCTTTTGACAGCTTCAAGTGGGTAGGTGCAGGTGTTCGTTTATGGCTGGCATTTTCCATCCCAAACTTCTTGACAATGTTCTTTGCATACTTGCTTTGTGAGAGGAATATGGAGTCTTCCATCTGCTTCACTTGGAGTCCCAGAAAATAAGTCAGCTCTCCAACAAGACTCATCTCAAATTCAGATTGCATCTGTTGGACAAAATGTCGAAGCATCTCATTCGACATCCCTCCAAACACAATGTCATCAACATATATCTGTGCTATCATCAAGTTTTCACCATCTTGTTTGACAAAGAGAGTCTTGTCAATTCCTCCCTTCCTATACCCTTGCTGAGTAAGGAACTCTGTTAGCCTTTCATACCAAGCCCTTGGAGCTTGCTTCAATCCATAGAGAGCCTTCTTGAGCCTGTATACATGATCTGGATGAGTTGGATCTACAAATCCCTTTGGCTGCTCCACATAGACTTCTTCATTCAGGTATCCATTCAGAAACGCGCTCTTCACATCCATCTGGTACAGCTTGAATTTGAGGATGCAAGCTACACCAAGTAACAATCTGATGGACTCAAGTCTAGCAACAGGAGCGAAAGTTTCATCAAAGTCTACACCTTCAATCTGAGTGTAGCCTTGAGCAACAAGTCTGGCCTTGTTTCTGGTTATAACACCTTCTTCATTGGTTTTGTTCTTGAAGATCCACTTGGTGCCAATCACATTAGTTCCCTCGGGTCTAGGAACTAGCTCCCAAACTTCATTCCTTTTGAATTGCCCCAATTCTTCTTGCATAGCATTGATCCAGAACTCATCAGTCAGTGCCTCTTTCACATTCTTGGGCTCAATTTTGGAGACAAAGCATGAATTGGAGACAATCTCAATCTCCCTTGATCTTGTAGTGACCCCTCTGTTTGGATCTCCTATAATCAGCTCCTTGGGGTGCATCTTCTGGATTCTAATGGAGGGTCTCTTGTCAGGTTGATTGATGTTTGGTTCATCTGTAGCAGAATCAGAGTTTTCTGCATTTTCTGCACTTTTAGCTGTATCTGCTACATTGTCTCCCGATGTTCTGACATCTTCTTCGACATCCTTCTTTCTAGCTGGAGTTAGATCATCAACACCCACATTGATGGATTCCATCACAGTTCTGGTTCTGGAATTGAATACTCTATATGCTCTGCTGTTTGTAGAGTATCCCAGGAATATCCCTGCATCACTCTTGGGATCCATCTTTCTCCTTTGCTCTCTATCTGCCAAAATGTGACATGGACTTCCAAAGATGTGGAAGTGCTTGACAGTTGGCTTCCTCCCTTTCCAGATTTCATACAGTGTGGTTGGAGTCCCTCTTCTAAGTGTGACTCTGTTGTGGATGTAGCATGCTGTGTTCATGGCTTCAGCCCAGAGATTATAGGGAAGTTCTTTGGCATGAAGCATGACCCTAGCAGCTTCTTGCAAAGTCCTGTTTTTCCTTTCAACTATGCCATTTTGTTGTGGTGTAATGGCTGCAGAGAACTCATGAGTGATGCCTTCAGATGTGCAGAATTCAGTAAACCTGCTGTTTTCAAACTCTCTGCCATGGTCACTCCTGATTCTCTTGATGACACAGTCTTTTTCTCTTTGAAGTCTTAGACTCAACTCCTTGAATACTTCAAAGGTGTCTGATTTCTCTCTGATAAAGTTGACCCAGGTAAATCTGGAGAAATCATCCACAACAACATAGGCATACCTTTTTCCTCCAAGGCTTTCAACTTGCATAGGCCCCATCAAGTCCATGTGAAGTAGTTCCAGCACCCTGGAAGTGGTCTGATGTTGAAGCTTCTGGTGGGACATCTTGACTTGCTTTCCAATCTGACATTCACCACAGATTCTGCCTTCTTCTATTTTCAGATTGGGAATGCCTCTAACAGCACCTTTGTCAATGATTTTCTTCATACCTCTTAAGTGCAGATGTCCAAATCTTTGATGCCATATTTTGACTTCATCTTCTTTGGAGAATAGACATGTGGAGGAGTAACTGGTTTCTTGAGGTGTCCATAGGTAACAGTTGTCCTTTGATCGGCTGCCCTTCATTAGAACTTCACTCTTCTCATTTGTCACCAAGCATTCTGACTTTGTGAAGTTTACATTGAATCCTTCATCACACAGCTGACTGATGCTGATCAAGTTTGCAGTCAGTCCCTTCACCAGCAGTACTTTGTCCAGACTAGGAAGTCCATCATGGACTAGCTTTCCCATTCCAGTGATCTTTCCTTTAGAGCCATCTCCAAATGTCACATAACTAGTGGAGCAAGGTTCAATGTTCACCAGGAATTCTTTGACTCCTGTCATGTGTCTGGAACAACCGCTATCTAGGTACCAATCTTTCTTAGCTGATGCTCTAAGTGAAGTATGAACAACAAGACTAACAGTCTTGTGTTTTGGAACCCACATCATCTTCCTTCCGCTGTTGCTGCTTTGAGTTCCATGATGTGGATGGCCATGTAAATGATAGCAAAAGGGCTTTATGTGACCATACTTGCCACAGTAGTGACACCTCCACTTCTTTCTTTTGCTCTTTTTCTGCTGCGTTCCAAGATGTCGAGACCGATGTTGTGACATCGTGGCTCCAGTGCTGTTTTTGGCAGGAACAAATCCTGTCATGGTTATTCTGCCAGCAGATTTATGATTAAACCCAAGTCCTCTCTGGTTTCCAACATTCTTCCCAAGCTGTAGCACCTCATCAAGCATATCTGAGCCTTTATTCAGCATCTTTATTGATTTGGTCATGTTTTCCAGTTTAGAGTTCAGAAAACCGACTTCTCCTTTAAGCTCAGAGATCTCCTCTTCATGTGCCTCCTTCTCAGCCTCCAGATTTGCAATGACCTTCTTTAGTTGTGCTTCTTGCTGAAGGATCTTCTCACTTTTGATGCATAGTTCTCTATAGGATATAGCAAGCTCATCAAAAGTGATTTCACTATCTGTATCACTTGAATCTTCAGCAGATTCAAATCTTCCAGTGAGTGCATTCACATCTCTGTCAGAATCACTTTCTTGTTCACTCTCTGTATCATCAGACCGACATACAGAAAGTCCTTTCCTCTGCTTTTTGAGATGAGTGGGACATTCAGCTTTGATGTGTCCATAGCCTTCACACCCATGGCATTGAACTCCTTTGCTGTGACTGGGCTTTTCATCTGACTTTTTCTGGTATTCACTACCTTTCCTGATGTCGAAAGGGATGTTCCGGACATGTGGTTTCTGCCTCCTGTCCATTCTGTTCAGCACTCTGTTGAATTGTTTTCCAAGGAGCACAACTGCATTAGTCAGACCTTCATCAGTATCCAGGTCATACTCATCTTCTTCTCCTTCATCATTGGACACGAACGCCAGGTTCTTGCTCTTCTTTTCAGTTCTATCCGAGAGTCCTAGCTCAAAGGTTTGAAGGGAACCAATGAGTTCATCTACTCTCATGTTGCAAATGTCTTGGGCCTCCTCTATTGCAGTGACTTTCATGTCAAATCTCTTAGGCAAGGATCTAAGGATCTTTCTCACCAGCTTTTCATCTGTCATTCTTTCTCCCAAGGCAGTGCAAGCATTGGCAATTTCAAGAATGTTCATGTGGAAGTCATGAATACACTATTCCTCCTTCATCTTCAGATTTTCGAATTTTGTAGCCAATAGTTGCAATCTGGACATCTTCACTTTGGAGGTTCCTTCATGAGTGGTTTTCAGGATCTCCCATGCATCCTTGGCCACTGTGCATGTGTTGATCAGCCTGAAGATATTCTTGTCAACTCCATTGAATAGAGCATTCAAGGCTTTGGAGTTTCCAAGTGCCAATTCGTCTTCTTCTTTTGTCCAGTCTTCTTCTGGCTTCAATCCATCAGTGGGCTTTCCTTCTGTGTCCAGCATCTTGGGATGTTCCCAGCCTTTGATGACAGCTTTCCAGGTTCTGCTATCCAGTGATTTGAGGAAGGCCACCATCCTTGCTTTCCAGTATTCATAGTTGGTTCCATCCAGAATTGGTGGTCTGTTCACTGGTCCTCCTTCTTTCTCCATGTTCATCAGAATTTATCTCCCTAGATCTCACTCAGTGATTTCGAGTGCTTGCTCTGATACCAATTGAAATTCTGATACTGGGGACAGATGTCGTACAGGATGTCACGACATCATGCTTCAGAACATGCAGATTGTATTTGACTGTATGAACAGATTAAACAAGTAAATAACACAAGAGAATTGTTAACCCAGTTCGGTGCAACCTCACCTACATCTGGGGGCTACCAAGCCAGGGAGGAAATCCACTAAAATAGTGTTAGTTCGAAGATCTAACAGCCACTGTTTACAACCTTCTCACCTAACCACTACCCGTGCAACCTCTACCTAAGAGCCACTCTTAGATATGAGAACCCCTCTCACTCCCTCTCAATCACACTCCCGTGTTTACAAATAAATCAAATACACACCAGAGATTGCTCTCTGAACAAAAGAGATCAACTCCACACACTATAGAGATCAACTCTACACACTCAGGTCCAACACTTGATGTTAGGATAACATCAAGGTGGCTCACAAAACACTCAAGTCCCAAAACTCACAAAATAACTCTTCAATCCCGGACTTGGTCGAAAACTCGTGCAGCCTTCATGTTTATATAGCAGTGTACGTATCTGGGCTGCAACTACTTGTGCTGGATGAGATCTATCATTTTCCTGAAAATCTGCACTTAAAGATCTAAAAGATACAGTTTGATCTTTTAGTTTTTATCTTTAATCTTTAATCTTTAATCCCTGAACGAACTATTCAAGTTTGTAATTCGAACTTTAATTATCTTTTAATTCGTTCCTAAAGATAGATCGCCAAATCTGTTGCTAACTGCACATTAATCTGTTAAAGATATAACAGATTTATGTGTCCAGTATCTTCGGGCAAGATGTCCTGGACATCGTATCCGACATCGTGGATCCTGCAGCTTCAATTCTTCATTTCACATTTTATCTTGCCTTGTGCATTGTGCAGCAACTCCAGTATTTTCGGGCAGGATGTCCTGGACATTGTATCCGACATCGTGGATCCTGCAGCTTCAATTCTTCATTTGACATTTTATCTTGCCTTGTGCATTGTGCAGCCCGATCTTATTCCTTGACATAACGTTGGACATCATGTGCAGCAACTCCAGCTTTCCTTCATTGTCTAAGTGCTTATGTTTTAACAAAATCTTAGCCAATCTTTTAAAACTCCGTAGAGCTAAGCACTAACACCTTAGCATGAAAATATTTGTTCTTTAATAATTTTGTTATAGAAACACTTGAACAAAATTTTAGTCATCACATAAACCTATCATCTTATCAATTTTCTTAACTAATAATTTGTCATAATTAAATCCAGGGATGTGGATCCAATAAGTTCACTTTCTCTCTCACCATCACTTTGTACATTCAGAATTTGTCCCTATCTCTGACATAGTCCTTTGACCCAAGTTTGGGCATCACCATGTTGAATATCAAGTTATGAATGAATCTGCACATGTAGGTTAGGTTTTTAGTTCTTAGGAAGCCAATCATCTCTTTCGTATCGTCTATGATTTAGCGTGGACCACTATAGAGTATGTTGTCCACACTTTTCTAAGTTATCTCCTTCTCCTAATCCTTGTTAAACACCAAACCCTCCTCTACACATTCAAACACAATAATTATGGTTACCAGAGAGATTATCACTTCCTTTTCATCGATGGTGCCTTGGATGCTGACTCAGTCCTGTCACACAGTTCCCCAAAATAAGGTGTAAGGACCATAATGCCAAGATCTAAACTTTATGAGGAACGATATCCACCCAACTTAATAAAAGAGTCCTTTAACCGGAAAACCTTCTTCTTCTAGACTTTGGAAGTTCACCCATCGTCTAGGAATAAAGGAATCCTCTGGAAAAAGTGTTATTGGCCTCCTCCATCGTGTTGGTTCTTGGAAGCACAACTATCTTGTTCTTCTTTGGCCCCATTATTCATGAAGATCAAATTTTTTTGAAAAAAAAGATGAGATTTTTGAAATTTTTGATTCTTAGATGCTAGCAGTAATGCACATAGAGTTTTGAGAGTTCAAAGTTTTAAAAGAGTCTTTTGAATGTCCGCCTTCACCTTTTATATGTTTTCGAAAAGAGAACAAGAACGGAAAGTAACGGTTCAAATAACATTTAATATTTTTCAAAAAAAGTTTTCAATTATGTCGAAAATGGTGGTGCACGTCTTTTAAGAGAAGACAAAAGGTTTTTATCTTTATGAACACACTTCCCCTTCCATCTGCACACTTGAACACACATTAGTCCAAACGGGTTAATGAAAGACTGTAAACTGATGCCATCATCTGAGAAAATGCAGCATACATCATTAGTCCACATTTAAATGTTCTCTAATACAAACGAAACAATCTTCAAAAAAAGGCTTAGTAAAGATATTAGCCCATTAATTATTTGTGTCTACAAATTTTGTAACAAAAATACCTTTTTTGCACATAATCATGAATGAAATGATATTTTATCTCGATATGCTTAGCCTTTGAGTGTTGTATGGGATTTTTAGATAGGTTAATTGTGTTAGTATTGTCACAATATACAAGTATAGTGTTTTAAAAAATAGAGTAATCTTCCAACTAATACTTTACCTATAACAGTTGTGAGCAGTAACTTGCAGTAGACACATACTCAGCTTTTGTTGTTGATAGAGCGATAGAGTTTTGCTTCTTGTTGGCCCAAGATATCATAGAAGGTACAACATAGTGACATCCACCACTCGCGCTTTTTTGTTCCACTCCATCTTCTACATAGTCTACATCAAAATATCCTATTAACATGAAATCTTAATTTTTCTTATGAAACAAACTTTGGTTTGTAGTACCTACTAGATAACGTAAGATCTTCTTAACAAATTTGAGATGTCACTCTCAAGGATCATACTAAAATCTAGCACACATACATACAATATACATAATATCAAATCTAGTAGAAGTCATATACCGAAGTGAACCAATCATACCTCAGTAGATTGTCTGATCAACTGGGTTACCTGATTTGTCTTTGCTCAGAGGATTAGAAACATGCATGGGATTTTCATTGCTTTAGCACCTTTCATCTTAAACGTTTTCCGAAGTTCCTTAGTGTATTTTTGTTTATGAATATGTATTCCTTTACTGTCTTGCTTGACTGGAAGCCCTAGAAAAAACTTAAGTTCTCCCATCATGCTCATTTCAAACTCACTTTTCATCATATTAGAAAAGTCCTTGCATAGAGATTTATTAGTAGCTCCAAAATATTATCATCAACATAAATTTGAAATATAATGATATATTTGTCAACTTCTCTTCTCAAAAGAATTGTATCTACCTTGTCTCTCATAAAACTATTTTTTAAAAGAAATGAGCTCATTTTGTCATACCAAGCATGTGGTGCATGTTTCAGACCATATAGAGCCTTTATAAGTATGAAAACATGGTCTAGAAGAGTATGATCTTGAAACCCATTTAAGAAATCACATTTAGCATACATTTGAAAAAGCTTTATATTTTTATGAGCAACAAAGGCAAGCATGATTCTAGTAGATTCAACTCTAGCAACAGGAGCAAAGGTTTTAGTGAAGTCTATACCTTCTTATCAGTTATAGTGTTGAGCTATTGACCTAGCTTTATTTCTTAGCATTTTACCTTGTTCATCCAATTTGTTTCTAAAAATACATCTTGTTCCAAAAATGCTCTTGTTTTCAAGGTTAGGAACATGTGTCCAGACATCATTTATAGTGAATTGGTGAAGTTCTTCTTCCATGGAAATGATCTTGTCATCATTTGTTAAAACTTCATCTATTGTCTTAGGTTCTATTTTTGACACAAGAGCATAAGACACAAGATTTTTAAATGATGATCTTGTTTTGACTCCTTCAGTCTGATCTCCAATGATCTAATCTTAAGGGTACTAGTTAATAAATTTCCAATCCTTACATGAGGTTGTTGATCAGATGGTTCACTAGTCTAAGGAAGAAAGTCTTCATATTTTCTAATTACATCTTCTTTAGGTTGTGGAAATACCATTCCTTTCACGGAATGATTTGAACTCGGCATTCTCAAATTTAGTTCCATGGTCACTTCTAATAGAAAAGATGCAAAAATCTTCTTTTCATTTTGAACTCTCTTACACAATATTTCAAAGACCTTGAAAAACTCATGTTTATGTGCAAGTAATTATACACATGTATATCTTGAAATTTGAATAGTTATCTATTATGACAAAGCCATATTTCTTTCCTCCTTGAATCAATGTTTTAGTTGGTCCAAATAGATTCATATAAAAAATTGTAACAATCTAGAAGTGGAAACAACATCGTTTGGTTTAAAATAAGTTTTGATCTATTTCCCTTGTTGACATGCTTCACAGTGAAGATCAGTTTTCCAACAAATCCTAGGCAATCCTTTTACTTGAAGTGACAAAAATACCACAAGAAGGGGGGTTAAATTGGTTTTTGAAAACTTTTTTTAGGTTTCTTTTAAAATAAATGTTTCTGAAGATAATTCATATAGGCGAGTTCATAATGAAAAGTTGCTCATAATGAAAATGCAACAGTTCTGAAAAAATAATTCTTTTGCAATTTAAGACTTTTGTTTCAAAGATAGTTGCTTAATAAAAGCTTTTGGTAAAATAATTTTTGGTTTTTTTTGTTAATTTGGGTAAGATGATAGATTTAATGATTTGGACAAAAAACAATTTTTAAATTTGTGCAAAACAAAGTAAAGGAAAGGAAAAGAAAAAAGTGCACAAAGGATTTTTATATTTGTTCACCCCAAGCTTAGGCTACGTACAACCCTCACTCTTAAAGATAATATTTTACTAACATAACCAATTCAGAATTGGACCAACAAACCATTAGATTAAACAATCTTCTAGTTCCTCACACTTCAAACCAAGCCTCTACTAGACCAGTTACACCACTAGATTACTTCACTGCTAGCCATTACTGGTTTTTACATAAAAATGGATTTGTGATTCAACTGCACAAATTATAGGTTTTCTCCTCACAAGAGAGATTCCACTCAGGAACTCAATCTCACACTTCTATCGAAGGTCATTACAAGCTTTGAAAGCACAATACAGAAGTGGGCTACTCTCACAATGGGGGTTGAAGCTAAAACATAGATCTCTCTCTAAGATATCTAGCACAATGTGTTGCATATTTGAAATGCTTCAACTTATTCTTCATGGCCTTTGAAAATGTCTTATAAAGCCCTCAAGAAGATTGTTGGAGTAGGCTTCACATAGTTTACAAGTTTCTAAAGTAAGTAGGGGAATTTTCCAGCTATCAAGATGTGATAGCAAATAGAACCATTTTGAGGAACCTTTTCAATGGGCATTCTGACAAACCATCATAATAGTCATTCTAAAGCTTCTTGAGAATGAATCCATACTTTATCACATTTTGATGTAGTGCAGATTTATCACTCTTAACAATTCTTCACAACTTCAAAGCATTCTGAAGTTGGTTACTTCAAAAAGACTTAGTAACAAAATGAGTTGTTAGTGTGTTAGTGCACTATCCAAGCTCACATTAAGTAGTTCTCTTCAGTCTTTCAAATCTAATGCTTCACATCAATGTTTCTCAAGGACAACTTTATCATTCAACAATCTTGCATTTTCTTATACATTTGGGTTTTTCCTTCTAATATGCTTATAGTGTTTGGTAACATATGGAAGTTTAAGAACAGTTAGACTTAAGTCTTCTTATATTGTTCTAGAGATGCATTATGAGTCTTCTAAATCATTTTGATGTGTAGAAACTCAAAGTTAGAGTCTTCATCATTCTGATGTGTAGACTCTACATAGCTTCATTCTAAACCATGACGCTCTTCATGTAGCCTCTAATGAATCTCTTGTGTAAGGCCTTATTGTGTAGTATCTCACCAACAATTAAGTACTCAAAAGGAATTAGACTTCATCATTCTGATGGGCTTCAAAAGATCTTCTGAGTTCTTAACTTTGACAACAGTTCTCTGAACCTTTCTAAGCATCATCCTAAGTACCTTAGAATGAAATAACACATTTGCTTCTTAAGGGAAAAAACACTGAAACAGTTAAGCAGAAATGTTAGCCATCACTTAATTCCATCATCCTTTCAATTTGCATTGTTAATGATTTGCCATAATTAAAACCAGAGATGTCAATTCAATATTACTAAATGCTTTTTGGATAGTTTTAAAATATGTTTTAGATTGATAGGCCCATGTTTTTTTATGTCAAATCCACCTTTCATCTTCTTTGGATAACATACATGTTACATTATGTTTACTAAGACATATTAGATCAATCTCATATAGATTATTGTGTCATCTTGCAATAAAGAAGGATGTACCATCTTCTATCTTGACTATACACTGGTCTTTGTTGAAAGACACAATATAACCACGGTCGCAAAATTGACTTATGCTCAACAAATTATATTTTAGTCCTTCAACATATAAGACGTTGTCTATAAAGGCTAGAGAAGGAATACTAATTTTACCTATACCAATGATCTTCCCTTTGCCCATGCCTCCAAAGGAAGTTATTCCTCCTTCAATTGGCTTTAGGTTGAGGAGCATGGACTTTTCCCCCGTCATATGTCTTGAGCGGCCACTGTCTAGGTACCAGGTTAAACCATGACCTTTTCCTACCAAAGATATATGTAATAGAAACAATTTAAGATTTTGGTACCCAAATCTTTTTGAGTCCATTATACCCTTAAACATCTGATTTTTCTTATGGATGGATTTGAACTTAGAATGTTTAGACTTTCCACAGAAGTCACATTTGTCTGAATCAAACTCTGACTAGGAAGATGATGCCACTTTTTCTAAACCTATACAAGACTTATCATGGGCATGTTGGTGGAATTTTAAATGCATGGTTATGGTGTTTGAACATTCCAAAAACTTCCCATAGTTTTTTGTAGGAAAAACTACTTCCTCTCTTAGCTTCTTCAACTATAGAGGATTAATCTGTCTTACTGGTCTGGATCAAACACTCTTCCAGAGTCTAGATTTTCTTTTCCAAAACATCATTTGATTTCTTCAGCTCGAGAGTTTCAAACATAGAGGTTTTATATTTTTCTTTATACTTTTTGTACTAAAGAGAAATTATATGATAATTCTAAAGAAGCCCATCATAGGGCATTTCTTCTCCGTCATCTGATGAAGCATTAGAAGAGGTATCAGATTCATTACAAGTTTTTACCTCAACTTTTATTGTTTGTATCTACCATCAGACAAATGTTGGCTTGTTCATCGTCTAAACTATTACTCTTCTCACTGTTTGAGTCGTCTCAGGTGACCATCAGAATTTTCTTGTTCTTGTCACTAGAATATGCCCAGGCTTTCAACACTCAGTTTTCATATGCCCTGGCTTTCAACACTCAGTTTTCATATGCCCAGGTTTTCAACATTCAAAGCAGATGATTTCAATGCTATCCTCCTCGTATTTCATCTTGAATCTTACGTCCTTTCTTTTGGAGGAATGGTGGAACTTCCCTTTCTTTTTCATCATTTGCTTGAACCTCATAGACATGAGAGCTACTTCATCATATGTGGAATCTCCAAAACTATTGTTTGACCCATCAGAATAATCTATCTTCACTTTAAGAGATTTAGAGAAGCATTCTTTTCTAATCTTTTGGAGCTTGTCTCTCTAGACTTAAGGGCAAATAAATCTTTCTTTGGTTGATTATCTCAGTTCTGAAGATGGAATTCATAAACTCTTAGGATGCCTAATAGATTATCCCATGCTAGGGTTTTCAAATTTCAAAGCTTCTTGGATGGTTGTTGTTTAAGGTTCCCACACCTTGGGAAAGTTGTCTAGGATCTTCAAGTTTATCTAAGCTTTGGTGAAGGTTTGTCCTAAAGCTTTAAGTCCATTTAGAAGCACTTGAAGTCTTCCAAACATATCATCCATAGATTCTGCTTCTTTCATGGAGAAGCTCTCATAGTGTCATGTCAGGATTGTAGTTTTTCTTAATTGAACGTCTTATATTCCTTCATAACTGATGCTCAATGAATCCTATATCTCTTGGGTTGTCTTCAGTCTAAAGATATTTTTATACTCATTCCTAGATAAAGCACGTGTCAAAGTATAACGATCTTTTGTGCTTAGCTATATTATAGCAAGGTCTACTTCTATCCATTCTACTTTAGATTTAGGAATGAGTATACCTTCAATTGTGATGATCAGCCAAAGTCTGTACTGAGTGAACTTAATGTACATCTCCATTTTGTTCATCCAGTAGGGATACTTGTGAGGGATGCTCCTTCAGCAATAAACTGACTATTGTTGTTGTCATCTACCATTAGAATCTTTTTCCCCTAGACATTGTCAGGTTATCAACCCTTAGAGGTTGTTATCTAATATCAAACTGTAAAGGAAAATATCACGAGTAGGGGGGTTGAATTAGGATTTTAGAAAATTTTCAAGCCTTTTAAAAGAAAACAAAGTTATCGAATGAAGAACTTTGTAAGACAAATAGATTTTAGTAGAAAACACTTTCAGACCATGTAAATAGATTTCTCAAAAATGGATAGTATTTTCCAAAACAAAATCAAATTCAAACCTTAGGTCAATTTAAAGCAAAAGAATACGGAAAACATATAAGACACAAATTTATACCAATTCATCTCTACCACTAAGAGTACGTCCAATTCTTGGCAAACCATCAAGTTCGACTAACTTTAACAAGTTACAAGTATTCGTCATTGTCACTTTGGCTCTACAAAGCTCTACCCCTAGCTTGATACAATCTAGCATTCTTTGTCCTACCATGCCACTGCTAGCTCTATACAAGTCAAATAGATTTTTTTTTTGGATTGCACAATGACTAACTCTGAATCGTCTTATAGACGAATATACAATCTCAACACTTATGTAGATGTAATTGGCTTTGATGTTTTGATGATGATCATGATGATGTGTTGCAATTGATGCAAATGGGCTTTTCAAGATTAAAATTCAAGACAATACTTCAAGATTACAAGTCACAACATCAAGATGATCACTAGAATATTAGGAAGGGAATTCCTAATTGAATTAGCAAAGGTTTGGCCAAGTGATTTATATTAAAAAGTGTTTCTCAAAGGTTTTACTCTCTGGTAATCGATTACCAGAGGATGTAATCGATTACCAGTGGCCAAATACGTTTTATAACAGCTACAAAAATTTGAATTCGAAATTTTAGACTGTGTAATCGATTACACAATTCTGGTAATCGATTACCAGCAGTTAGTAAACGTTTTAATTCAAATTTTAAAAGCTGTAATCAATTACACAATTACTGTAATCGATTACCAGACAGGATTTTCAGAAAAATAATTTCAAGAGTCACAACTTTTCAAAGGCTTTACTCATGACCACCAATGGTCTATATATATGTGACTTAAACACGAAATTGCTCAGAGATTTTCAGAACAACAAAGTGTTTATCCTCTCAAAGAGCAAATTCATTTTATCCTCTTAAGAATTCCTTGGCCAATTCAATTGCAATTCATTAAGGAATTATTTGAGTGCTCAATCTGTAAAATCCATCTCTTTCTAGAGAGATTTGTTCCTCTTCTTCTTCTCATTCTCTAAGGGATTAAGAGACTGTGAGTCTCTTGTTGTAAAGGATCTCTAAACACAAAGGAAGGATTGTCCTTGTGTGTTTAGAACTTGTAAAAGGAATTTACAAGATAGTGGAACTCTCAAGCGGGTTGCTTGGGGACTGGACGTAGGCACAAGGGTGTGGCCGAACCAGTATAAAACTGAGTTTGCATTTTCTCTTCCCTTAATCTCCTTTATTTATTATTGCTTTATATTCATATTCAAATTGTTTCATTTGAATTAATATTTAAGAAGATTGTCATTAAGGGAATTCATAACTTGAGTAAAAAGTGAAATAGATTTTTAATTAGGGGAAACAGTTTCAAATATCTTAATTCAACCCCCCGCCTTCTTAAGATATCTGAGGCCACTTGTCTAACAAGTGGTATCAGAGCTTCATTCTTGTACAAAGTTTAGAAGCTTCAAGAAAAAGATGGCCTCAGCAAATTCCTTATTTCCAGAAGGGAATTCTATCAATAGACCTCCAATCTTTAATGGAGAGGGTTACCACTACTGGAAAACCCGAATGCAAATTTTTATCGAGGCAATAGATCTAAATATCTGGGAAGCCATAGAAATAGGGCCTTATATACCCACCACAGTAGAAAGAGTTTCAATAGATGGTAGTTCATCAAGTGAAAGCATAACCATAGAAAAACCTAGAGATAGATGGTCTGAAGAGGATAGAAAACGAGTACAATACAACCTAAAAGCCAAAAACATAATAACATCTGCCCTAGGAATGGATGAATATTTCAGAGTTTCAAATTGCAAGAGTGCTAAGGAAATGTGGGACACTCTTCGATTAACACATGAAGGAACTACAGATGTTAAAAGATCTAGGATAAATGCACTAACTCATGAGTATGAATTATTTAGAATGAATGCAAATGAAAATATTTAGAGTATGCAAAAGAGATTTACACATATAGTAAATCATCTAGCAGCCTTAGGCAAAGAATTTCAAAATGAAGATCTTATAAACAAGGTGCTAAGATGTTTAAGTAGAGAATGGCAACCCAAAGTAACGGCTATTTCTGAATCAAGAGATTTTTCTAACATGTCTCTTGCCACTTTATTTGGTAAGTTGCAGGAACACGAGATGGAACTATTGAGATTACACCAAAATGAAGAAAATGACAAGAAAAAGAAAGGAATTGCTCTTAAAGCATCATCCTCAATTCAAGAAGAAAGTGATCAGGATAATGATGCAGATGATGATGATGATCTAAGTCTCTTTGTAAAAAGATTCAACAAGTTTCTTAAAGTAAGAGGAAATCAGAGGCGACCAAATTTTAAATCAAAGAGAAGGACAGAAAATTCATCCTCTACTCTAAAATGCTTTGAATGCAATCAACCTGGACATCTGAGGGTTGATTGTCCCATCTTCAAGAAAAAGATGGAAAAATCTGAAAAGAAAAATCATAGTGAGAAGAAACTAAAGAAAGCATACATCACATGGGATGAAAATGATTTGGAATCCTCTGAAGATTCTGAAAATGAAGAGATAAATCTTTGCCTTATGGCCAAAAGTTACGAAAGTGATGAAGAGGTAACATCTTCAAACAACTTATCTATTTCTTTTGATGAATTGCAAGATGCATTTGCTGATTTGCATAAAGAATCAATTAAACTTGCAAAATTAGTTTCATCATCAAAGAAAACAATTTCAAATTTAGAAAATGAAATTTCAAAATTAAACAAAGAATTAGATCTTCTTAGAAATGAAGTCTCAATCTCTAAAACAAATGAAAAAGTTAATATCTCCACTATTAATGACAAGAAAATAACAGATTCTTGTAGTTGTTGTGATAAATATGTAAAAGAAATTAAAGAGTTGAAAAATTCACTTGCAAAATTTTCATATAGTAGAAATAATTTAGATGTTATATTAAGTAAACAAAGATATGTGTCTAATAAAAATGGACTAAGGTATAAATCTGAAAAACTACAAAAGGTTCATAAAAACTTTTCCACTTCCACACAAAAATGTAATTCTAATTCTATCACTTGTTTTTACTGTGGAAGAAGAGGACATGGCATATCAACTTGCTACTTCAAGAAAAATTACAGTAACATTAAAATGATATGGGTCCCAAAAGGATCCTCAGTTTATACTAACATGCAAGGACCCAATAAAATTTGGGTACCTAAGTCAAAAACTTGATTATGCAGGTATCTTTGAGAAAGAAGTGGTACATAGATAGCGGATGCTCAAAACATATGACTGGAGATGCATCAAATTTTACACACATATCTCCAAAGAAAAGCGGGCATGTAACATATGGTGACAACAACAAAGGTAGAATTCTTGGAATGGGTAAAATAGGTACAAATTCTTCAAACTCCATTGAAAATGTTCTACTTGTTGAAGGCCTTAAGCACAACCTGCTTAGCGTTAGTCAACTATGTGACAAAGGCTATCTAGTATCATTTGATTCTCAGAAATGTCTTATAGAACATAAGCATGACATCAATATAAAGCATGTAGGACATAGAGTCAATAATGTTTACATGATAGACTTAAGCATAAAACAAGAAAACAATCATTGCTTTCTTAGTAAAGATGATGATCCATGGTTATGGCATAAAAGAATTGCTCACATAAACATGGATCACTTAAATAAATTAATTTCAAAAGATTTAGTAGTTGGTTTGCCTAAATTGAAATTTGAAAAAGATAAACTATGCGATGCATGTCAAAAGGGCAAACAAACAAGAGTCTCATTCAAATCTAAAAATGTTGTTTCAACCACTCGACCATTACAGTTATTGCATATGGATCTATTTGGTCCATCTAGAACCATGAGTTTTGGAGGAAATTACTATGCTTTAGTTATAGTTGATGATTTCTCTAGATATACTTGGACATTATTTATTACACATAAAAGTGATTCATTCCAAGCATTTAGGAAACTTGCTAAAGTCATACAAAACAAGAAAAATCTCAAGATTGCATCCATTAGAAGTGATCATGGGGGTGAATTTGAAAATAAAGATTTTGAATTATTTTGTGATGAACATGGTATTGAACATAATTTTTCTGCACCAAGAACCCCTCAACAAAATGGAGTTGTTGAGAGGAAAAATAGGTCATTGGAAGAAATTGCAAGAACTTTATTAAATGATACTTCTCTTCCAAAGTATTTTTGGGCTGAAGCTGTCAATACTGCATGTTACATCATGAATAGAGCCTTGATAAGACCTATTTTAAAGAAAACCCCATATGAGTTATTTAATGGTAGAAAACCTAATATTTCTCATCTACATGTTTTTGGTTGCAAGTGCTTTGTACTTAATAATGGTAAAGATAATCTAGGAAAATTCGATGCAAAATCTGATGAAGGCATTTTTCTTGGATATTCTTTACAAAGCAAAGCATATAGAATATATAATAAGAGAACTATGAATATAGAAGAATCCATTCATGTTACCTTTGATGAATCTAATGCTATATTGTCAAGAAAGAATATGCTAGATGACATTGCAGATTCTTTAGAACATATGAACATTCATGAACAAGATTCCAAAGGAAATGACAAAGGAAACAATGAAGATCCTCCAGAAGAAGTCAAATCCAATGATGCACTCCCAAGAGAATGGAAAACTTCAAGAGATCATCCCCTCGACAACATTATTGGTGATATCTCAAAAGGGGTAACAACTAGACACTCTCTTAAAGATTTATGCAATAATATTGCTTTTGTATCCATGATTGAACCTAAAAATATAAAAGAAGCCATAATAGATGATAATTGGATCATTGCCATGCAAGAAGAATTAAACCAATTTGAAAGAAATAATGTGTGGAAATTAGTAGAAAAACCTGAAAATTATCCTATCATAGGAACAAAATGGGTTTTTAGAAATAAATTAGATGAACATGGTATAATTATTAGAAATAAAGCCAGGTTAGTAGCAAAAGGGTACAATCAAGAAGAAGGAATAGACTATGAAGAAACATATGCTCCTGTTGCAAGATTAGAAGCCATTAGAATGCTATTGGCATATGCATCCATAATGAATTTTAAACTTTATCAAATGGATGTTAAGAGTGCCTTTCTAAATGGCTTAATTCAAGAAGAGGTATATGTTGAACAACCCCCTGGTTTTGAAATTCCTGATAAACCAAACCATGTTTATAAATTACAAAAGGCTCTTTATGGTTTGAAACAAGCCCCTAGGGCATGGTATGAACGATTAAGCAATTTTCTTCTAGAAAAAGATTTCTCCAGAGGTAAAGTGGATACCACATTGTTCATAAAGAGAAAGCATAATGATATTTTGTTGGTTCAAATATATGTTGATGATATAATTTTTGGATCCACTAATGATTCATTGTGCAAGGAGTTTTCCCTTGATATGCAAAGTGAATTTGAAATGTCAATGATGGGAGAACTAAAGTACTTTCTGGGATTACAAATCAAGCAAACTCAAGAAGGTATATTCATCAATCAATCCAAATACTGCAAGGAATTGATCAAAAGATTTGGGATGGATAGTGCAAAACACATGTCTACACCGATGAGCACTAATTGTTACTTAGATAAAGATGAATCTGGTCAGTCTATAGACATAAAACAATATCGAGGTATGATCGGATCTCTTCTTTATTTATCTGCTAGTAGACCTGATATTATGTTTAGTGTATGCATGTGTGCTAGGTTTCAATCCAACCCCAAACAATCACATTTAAGTGCAGTAAAGAGAATCATGAGATATCTATTAGGAACAATCAATTTAGGATTATGGTATCCTAAGAATTCAACATGTAACTTAATAGGATATTCTGATTCTGATTTTGCCAGATCTAAAACTGATAGAAAAAGTACAAGTGGAACTTGTCAATTTATTGGATCAGCTCTTGTCTCATGGCATAGTAAGAAACAAAACAGTGTTGCTTTATCTACTGCTGAAGCGGAGTATATCTCTGCTGGTAGTTGTTGTGCACAGATTTTATGGATGAAGCAACAATTATCTGACTATGGCATCATTCTTGATCGCATACCTATTAAGTGTGATAATACTAGTGCCATAAATCTATCCAAAAACCCAGTTCAACATTCAAGAACTAAACATATAGAGATTAGACACCACTTTCTTAGAGATAATGTCCTAAAGGGAGATTGTGTATTAGAATTTGTTGATACTAAGAATCAACTTGCTGATATTTTCACTAAACCTCTCCCCAAGGAAGTGTTCTTCTCTATTAGAAGAGAATTAGGTCTCTTAGATGTAAGAGATTTAGAAAAATAGGGATTGATTGGTTGATTGATTGGTTGATTTACTTTTACCTTTTGATTGTAGATTATTTTGTTTGATCTTGTTTAAATTCTTGTTTTTATGATAGAATTTATGATTTCTTGTGTATATAGTAATTGAATGATTGAATTTAGTGTATTAGTAGTGAAAATTAGTCATATAGGATGTATTTGAGCATAAATATAGATATTCTCTTAAGAAACTAGCCTAGGATAGGCTCTGGTAATCGATTACCATCCAGTGTAATCGATTACACATGAACAGGCAGCCTGTAATCGATTACACCATCCTGTAATCGATTACCAGAAGGCTTATTGGGCCTGTAATCGATTACCAATACCTGTAATCGATTACAATGCGTCATCTTCTATAAATACTCACAAAATCAGAGCTGCTGCGCAGCCAAAGCATCCTCCACGTTTTCCTCCATACCTAGAACTTCAAACCTTCGATTCTCACTCAATTCTTCACCAAATCACGTCCCGTAAAGCCCAATCTTCCTCTTTTTCACTCCTCTTTCACTTCCACCGATCGAAATCCAGAAAAACTTCATCAAATGGCAGAGCCATCAAAGAAGAGAAAGGGATCATCCTCCACCGCTACCGCTGCTGCTCATCGCCGTCACGGCCCATCCGGAGCACCCACAGCACATATTCCTCCTTCTTTGTCATCTCCAAGATCATCAACACTGTTTTCATCCGATGATCAATGTCTACGGTACCTTTCTCAGTTTTCTTCTAGAATAATCTTAGATCCTAAGTACCTAGACGTAGAGTTCTTTAATGATGAAACGTTTGATTGCTATCAAGTGTTTCAAAACTCTGGTCTTGTTGATTTCATGTCATTAAAATTGTCGTATTATCCTGAACTTGTTAAGGTCTTCTACTGCAATTTAAAAATTCAGGATGGTATTATTATGTCTGAGGTGCATGGTACTTCTATGGTCATTGATCAGTCACTTTTCTTTTCTTTGACTCATTTACCCAGTCAAGGTGCACCTTTTGAGGGCACCATTGTTGATGACTGGAAATTCGATTATTCGAGTCATGATGCTCGTCGCATGGTCTGCAATGATCAAGCTGAAATGACCGGTAGATTGTTGGCCGGGTCATTAACTTTTGATAATCGCATCATGCATTATATCATTGTTAGAATTTTGCTTCCTCGGTCTTCAAATTTAGCACAAGCCTCTGAGGAGGATTTGATTCTTATGTGGGCTTTTCTTACCGGTCGTCAGATCGACTGGGCCCATTTGGTTCGGTACCGAATGCATAAGGCATTACGGGCCAATGCACCTCTTCCTTATCCACATTTGATTACTCTGTTTTTGTGTCATTTTCAAATTCCGCTTGATGATGAACCCTTTGTTCAAGTCAAGCGTTCCTTTGCAATTGGTGCTAGTGCAGTGACCTCCTTTGGGTATCGTAAAGATCGAAATGGACAATGGCTGAAGAAGGATGCACTCCCTCCTCAAGATGAACGTACTCCTTCACCTCCCCCTCAACGTGAAGATTCCGCACTCATGAATGAAGTCCTCTTCGAATTACGGGGTCTTCGTTCTTATGTTGGTGACCGCTTCGACTCGTTAGATTCACGCTTTGCCGGTATGGACATTCGCCTTACACAGCTTGAAGAGGATGTCGGATACATTCGTCAGAGTTTTGATCTTCCTCCACCACCTCCATCTTCTTAGATTTTAGTTCCTGACTATATGTCTTTTTATAAGCCGTGTATTTTGGCTTTTAGTTTCTTAGAATTTACATTATTATGCTAAAGTACTTTGCTTATTTATCTTTTGGTTTTTAAATTTCAGTCTTGGATATTTTGTGGTTGTTGACATTTTATGTTATTTAAA
Organism: Glycine max; assembly: GCF_000004515.6. Lineage (NCBI taxonomy): Eukaryota > Viridiplantae > Streptophyta > Magnoliopsida > Fabales > Fabaceae > Glycine > Glycine max. The sequence goes on along the minus strand of NC_016088.4, from coordinate 34,824,174 downwards.
TTCTAGTTAGAATTTACAATTGGCTTTGATGTTTTGATGATGATCATGATGATGTGTTGCAATTGATGCAAATGGGCTTTTCAAGATTAAAATTCAAGACAATACTTCAAGATTACAAGTCACAACATCAAGATGATCACTAGAATATTAGGAAGGGAATTCCTAATTGAATTAGCAAAGGTTTGGCCAAGTGATTTATATTAAAAAGTGTTTCTCAAAGGTTTTACTCTCTGGTAATCGATTACCAGAGGATGTAATCGATTACCAGTGGCCAAATACGTTTTATAACAGCTACAAAAATTTGAATTAGAAATTTTAGACTGTGTAATCGATTACACAATTTTGGTAATCGATTACCAGCAGTTAGTAAACGTTTTAATTCAAATTTTAAAAGCTGTAATCGATTACACAATTACTGTAATCGATTACCAGACAGGATTTTCAGAAAAATAATTTCAAGTCACAACTTTTCAAAGGCTTTACTCATGACCACCAATGGTCTATATATATGTGACTTAAACACGAAATTGCTCAGAGATTTTCAGAACAACAAAGTGTTTATCCTCTCAAAGAGCAAATTCATTTTATCCTCTTAAGAATTCCTTGGCCAATTCAATTGCAATTCATTAAGGAATTATTTGAGTGCTCAATCTGTAAAATCCATCTCTTTCTAGAGAGATTTGTTCCTCTTCTTCTTCTCATTCTCTAAGGGATTAAGAGACTGTGAGTCTCTTATTGTAAAGGATCTCGAAACACAAAGGAAGGATTGTCCTTGTGTGTTTAGAACTTGTAAAAGGAATTTACAAGATAGTGGAACTCTCAAGCGGGTTGCTTGGGGACTGGACGTAGGCACAAGGGTATGGTCGAACCAGTATAAAAACTGAGTTTGCATTTTCTCTTCCCTTAATCTCCTTTATTTATTATTGCTTTATATTCATATTCAAATTGTTTCATTTGAATTAATATTTAAGAAGATTGTCATTAAGGGAATTCATAACTTGAGTAAAAAGTGAAATAGATTTTTAATTAGGGGAAACAGTTTCGAATATCTTAATTCAACCCCCCGCCTTCTTAAGATATCTGAGGCCACTTGTCTAACAAGTGGTATCAGAGCTTCATTCTTGTACATATAGAGAGCTTTTAAAGAAAGAATTTTGAATATGAGCACTTGGGTTTGTGTGTCCATTTCTTCAAAGTTTCTCGTATTTATAGGCTTCTTCAACAAGTATTTGTTATCTCTAAACAAATAGATTTCTTCACTTTAGTCTTGCATATGAAGAATGTGGTCGTTGGAGCATTTAATGTTTGCATTAAATGCATGTACTTCTACATACTAGAAAACCACTCTTCTTAGCTATCATGTTGAACACTTCAACAGGAAACCACTTCCTTTTGCATCAAATCAGGTTTGCATAACAAAGCACATCTTTTGATGAAGATTGGTAATTCTCAAATCTTGAACTTTATTTATTCTTCATAGGATTCAACAAATCTCAAGAGAATGTCTCTGCAAAACAGATCTTAGACACAGAGTATTAAATGAAGTCTTAAATGTCATCTCTTAAATGTTGTATCAGATCATGGCTTTAGCTAACTATCGTCCGATACTTCAGACGCAAACTCGCAAAGCATGTTCTAATATAACATAAGACATAACTTTTAAAATTTATATTTATTTTTATCAAATCTAAATAATTGGGAGTCTTGATTCATCTTAAGACATAAATATCTTTTGACTTAATAATTTGGTATTCACACCACCTTCTTTGAGCCAATGAACTTTTGATATTTGTTTCTTGTAATTCTCTTCTTGGAGCAAAAGGGTGGTGAGTGAGCTTGTTCTTGGTTGCATTGTACTGGGCCACTAACTCCTCATCTTGATAAATTTGCAACAATTACAAGTCCTTCTTGCTTTTGGCAATGTCCTCTTTGAATTGGGTCCTTTTCCTACAACCCCAACTCTCAAGATCCTGAGAACATTCAGCCAGCTTATTGACAATATTGTTGTCAGAAGACAGTTGTCAGCTTCTAGCTACTACCTTGGTGAAATCTCCATCAACTAGGAATTCTAAAAATTGAAAGACCCACGAAAAAGGGTATAAACGCAATCACAAGTAAACAAGATTGGGTTGTGATATGATATAGAGGCTAAAAAATTAGAAAGATGAGCATTAGGGAAAGTATTAAACCACTTAAGGTTAGCAATGGCCCTGTCTAAACATTCTTTTACAACATGCTCAATGCCTCTACCATGATACCAAGTGAAAAGGTACCCCTCTAGCTCGATGTCAGCTAAGCCATTATCATCAATAACTATTCTAAATCCTCTCAAGAGCCATGTTGAGTGTTCCACATGACCACAGTTATCCTTTGAGGAAAGGAAGTCATTGAAGTCACCTACAATGCACTATGGAAGAGAGGAAGAAACTACTAGCGATATGAGTATATTCCAAGACTTTTGTCTTCAAGATATTTCAGGGAAACAGTGATGGAAGCTTTCTTGTTAAGCTTCTATGGAGGTTGGATCATTGAACTTCAATGAGGTCCTTTAATGGTGATTTTTCACCATGGAGATGCAGCGGAAGATAAAGAGGAAGAGGTGAAAGGAGGCACCATCCACTAGGGAATCAGCCATGGAATAAAGAGTTTCACCACCAAGAAAGTGTCTTGGATAAGAAGCTTAGAGAGGAAGCTTCAATGGAGGAAAACAGAGAGAGAGAAAGAGAGAGGGGGGAGCATGAAATTGAAGGAAGAAAAGAGGGAGAGAAGTTGAACTTTGAAGTGTGTCTCACAAGACTCTCATTCATCAAAGTTACAACAAGTGTTAAATATGCTTCTATTTATAGCCTAGGTAGCTTCCTTGAGAAGCTTCCTTGAGAAACTTCCTTGAGAAGCTTCATTGAGAAGATTCCTAGAGAAGCTAGAGCTTAGCTACACACACCCCTCTAATAGCTAAGCTCACCTCCTTAAGATGAGAAGCTAGATCTTAGCTACACATACCACTCTAATAACTAAGCTCACATCCTTGAGAAGCTTCCTTGAGAAACTTCCTTGAGAAGCTTCATTGAGAAGATTCCTAGAGAAGCTAGAGCTTAGATACACACACCCCTCTAATAGCTAAGCTCACCTCCTTGAGATGAGAAGCTAGAGCTTAGCTACACACACACCTTATAGTAGCTAAGCTCACCCCCAAGCCAAAATACATGAAAATACAAAAAAAGTCCATACTACAAAGACTACTCAAAATTCCCGGAAATACAAGGCTAAAACCCTATACTAATAAAACGGCCAAAATACAAGGCCCCAAAGAAGATATAACCTATTCTAATATTTACAAAGAAGAGTGGACCAAACCTTGGCCCATAGGCTCAGAAATCTACCTTGAGGTTCATGAGAACCCTAAGGCCTTCTTTAGCAGCTCTAACCCAATCCTCTTGGAGTCTTCTATCCAATACCCTTGGGGTAGGATTGCATCAAACAATACAAGTAAGCGAATCTCCAATTTCCTTTGTCTTTGTCCTCCAACATCATATTAATGAAAATTGAACAGAAATTAAGGAAGATGTACTTGATAAAATTCTTCCATAAAACTGTCAACCCCCTATCCACAACAAAAAATTGCCAAAGCTCACTCTACTACGAATTTCCTCCATTATGTCCAGCTTATGCAACCTAGCTAAATCCATTAAGATAGGATCTGCTGATAAGTTGCCCAAACTTCGACAACTCAAACTAAATAGAATCATGACTCTCAGGAAGCCTAGGAACCAGGTCTCGTCAATGAAAAAAAAAATGTTTGGATGGTCTTCTGATTCTTTGGGGATTGACTTCTGATACTCTAAGTTCTATGAACCCATATCTACCTCCTTCATTTCTATGACATCCTCATCCCTTCTTCTCTTTTTCTCAGTTGTAGTAATGGCCTTAACCCCATTGATGCTACCTTGAGTCTTCATAGGCATAGCTTCTGGAGTGTGGCTTTTATCCTTTATACTATAAGTAGTCTCAAGAAGTGGGTTTGTGTTGGTGTATGTTAACCGATTGCCTCCTTTGTCGTTATCCTTCTTATTGATTTCTCTTTTCCCCAATTTCGTAACATCAGTATCTCTTAGCCATTTCCTCCCTAGGTTGGGGCTATTACGGTGTTGCTTTGCTTTGAGCTCAGCATTCCAGCCTTGAGTTTCATCGTCCACCTTTTTGTTGAAGAGGATCTCATAGAATTGATCAATGTGCCCTAAGACCCCACATGTAAAGTAGAAAGTTCCAAGTTTCTCATATATAAAGAGAACCTATCTCCACTCACCACCTTGTTTGTGCACCTTTTTCCCTATCTTCGAGGGTTTTCAGATATAAAATCTAACTTTGATTCTCATAATTGAACTTCAAGCTTCTCTTGTATTCCCTTTGTCATATTCACGAAATTCTCCAATGAAGTTACCTAAAGACTTCCCTACTATGGTGTCATGAATCCTACTAGCAGATCATGAATCTTAACCTAGAATGTTGTGTAGAATAAGGGAATGTGATTGGGAATATCTCCTACTTGGATACTGTCTAGAAGAAGCAGGTTTCAATCAAAGGACCACAAGCCATCCGAAATAATCCTCTGTATATCTATTTTGTGAAAAAATTGGAAGATGAAAGGTGCCCTACTCCACCTCCATAATCATGACCCCTTTGACAAGCCTCCAAATACACGCCATCTGCTCCATCATCATATTGACTCATATGGGTCAATCTATAAGGAAGCAATCGATGAAGCTTAGGTTTACATCTTTGTTTGCCCTCGCTATATTGTCTGAATCAAAGGTCAGCCCTTTTTTTTCTTCATCAATAAGAGATAGTCTATCTAGGTTGCTTCCATTTCCTATCAACACTAATCAAACAACACAAATATGGGGGAGGAAACCCTAACGATGCAACAAGCTTCTCATTATGGAGAGAAATGGAATTACTCACTACTACAAAAAAAAGACATTTAACGTTAAAAAATCCTTTTAACATTGGTTTTGAACTGATGTTGTATCGTCGATGTTGATTTCAACATTTTTTTTAAAATTGATTTAAAAAATTCATTTCTACATTGGTTGTTCCTAAAACCGATCTAGGAAGTGTGTCAAGAATTATAAATCTACCAAATATCACATCACTTGTGGTTTTAACCGATGTAGACAGCCATCTACTATAGTCTATAATAATTGCTTCAATGTAAAAGGGACAACATCATTAATAGAAAACAATTTGCATCACTCAACTTTTGTGAATAATTTAGAGCAAAAACATGTTCCAATAAAGTCTTACCTTCATCTTAGCTTGTCTTTCCTTGTTGACTAAATGATACGGGGCTTTATCCAAGATAAACCATGTTACTTAGAATAATCAAATGTAGTATGTTACGGTTAAATTTTTGAAATCAAATTTTTACTATATTTGTCTCCTTGAGGACCTCATCCATGGTTTCACCACTTGCTTTCAAGAATGTACTATAAGTTGCAATAGGAAAAAGAACCATTAGTTCACACTTCACAGTAATTTGGATGTCTCTCCCAAGTGAGGAGAAGAATATTACACAGATTTTTATTTATTATTAACACATTACTGGCATAATGTTTCAAATGCAAGAAGGTCAACACCTAAATATGTTAAAATTTGAACTCTTCCATGAAAATATTTAAGAGTTTCCACTATGGTAGCATCACCAAAATCCCTATAGAAACAAAATATCAAGAAACGTGACACTAAAATATAATTGCTATCAGTGTTCAGAACAACAGGAAAACTTTATCAAAAAATCCCAACCTTTCAAAAATGTTAATGATCCTATGGAAAAAAAAAGAAGCTCAAATATGTAAGCACAAGATGGACCTAGAAATTCATTTCATACAACTTTCCAATGGGTCTAAATAGAGACCATAAACAATGGAGAAAAGAACCAACCGATGATCCCAAACCTGCATCTTCTTCATTCTTCTCTTTGATTCGTGTTTCATTGAAAGCAAATTTTGAGTCGAAATTTTTTTGAAGGAGTCTCTACTAGTAGGGGTGTTCACAGGTTGGGATGATCTGCGAACCCAATCTGACTCATTAGGTTGGATTTTTTAAGTGTTTAAATTAAATTCAATCTAATCCCAACATATATATTATTTTAATAATATTAATAATAAATAATAATAATAATAATATACATAAAATCAAAATTCTAAAATACTAAAATAGCAATTACGTCATAAAACAATCAAAACCTGAGGCTAAGTCATCTCTCTCGCTTGCACCATGGCAGTCTCGGTGCCCCCAAGTCACCATCATCGCTATTGTAGAAGTCGTTGGACATTGCAGATTCGTCCCTTCGTCATGCCTTCATAGAATTGTAGCCTCTATCGTGCCTTCACGAGTTCCATTATGTTCTTCACGGGCTAACACACGTTCCTTTTTCTTCTTTTCATCTTCCTTTTTCCACTTCTTTTGTTTTTACATGTTTATGATATTTTGATTTTTGTAGGTTGAAGCCGAAGAGCAACCCGAGAATTCCGAGGCTTACTCCATCTCACTATCTCAGGTTGAACACTTTTTTTAATCTTTTTCGTGCAATGTTTTTTGAATATTTTAAGTCTAAATTAAATTAATCTTGATCTTGGCCTGTCACACTTCAGCAAAACCTTGCATTTTATATAGCCAAATTAATTTAGCTGATGAATGAGATAAGGCCCACAAGCAGATTGAATAAAGTATATGAACTAATGTTGGAACAAAATAGAAAAGAACAATATAGGTTGTTGTTGTAGTTAATATCCCTAGAATGTTGATATCTTGCTCTCATAGTTTTAGCCAGCCAATATGGCACAACATGAATTTGTAACATGCATCAAGTATTCATAACTGAACTAGTGCAATAAGGTTGTTAATTAAGGTCACCAAAATAGTCAAGGATGGCTCCAATGTTTAAGATAGTAACACCAAAATCATTAGTGACATTTGTTATATGGGGTCTTCATTGAAATTATTGGAATATAGCCAGCTAGCATATTTGATGCATGTGATGATGTTGGTGATTGAGGATATTTCTTTTTCTTCACCCTCTAGTTTTGTTCTAGGTCTCTGTTATGCTTGGTTTATCGCAAGTTGATTCAAAGATTCTTTTACTTATCTATTTATTTGTTTTTTTTTTTTACTCTAACATGGTCGTCGCATCTTGTTAGGTTGGCTATTTTTCTTTTTTTGCTGAGAATATTTCCAGGGTACCACTATGTCCTTGTCAATGTCTGTTAATATTGTGTTATAAGGCAAACAAGAACTAATATATATGTGTCTATGTGTGTGAATCTCTTTCACCTCATTTGCTGGTGTTATTGTTGCATAACAAGATAATTTGATTTTTTCGTAGCTACCTAGTGTATTTCTTATTTAAACTAAATTAACCAAGACTCCAAGTGGTATGAACTATTTGAGAATTTTTAATTTGGTCCTCAAACTAAAAAAACTATAATTGAATTCTGATCTTGTAAAAATTTTGTATTTGAGTGTGTACTATATAGGTTTTTTTATAAGTGATGTAGCTCCATGTGGAGCTTATAGGCCTTAGATCTTCTTCATTAATTGAGTCCTTTGCTTGTTGAAAATTAATGGCAGCAGAATGGAGAAGGAAGAAAGATGATTGGAGATGCCACTTCAAGAAGAATGAGTCAAGAAGAAGCTCACCACCATAGGAAGCCGTGGATAAAAGCTTGAAGGTAGGAGAAGATGAGTAGAGGGAGAGAAGGAGTACAAAATTTTGTGCCTCAAATGAGGTCTGAACTTTGAAGTGTAATTCTCAAATGATCAAAGTTCCAACAAGTGTTACACATGCTTCTATTTATATCCTAGGTAGCTTCCTTGAGAAACTTTCTTGAAAAGCTTCTTTGAAAAGCTTCCTTGAGAAGCTAGAGCTTAGTTACATACGCCCCCCTAATAACTAAGCTCACCTCCTTAAGAAGCTTCCTTGAGCTTCCTTATGAAGCTTCCTTGAGAAGATTCCTAGAGAAGCTAGAGCTTAGCTACACACACCCCTCTAATAGCTAAGCTCACCTCTTTGAGATGAGAAGCTATAGCTTAGCTACACACACCCTATAATAGCTAATCTCACCACCATGCCAAAATACATGAAAATACAAAAAAAAAGTCCATACTACAAAGACTACTCAAAATGCCCTGAAACACAAGGCTAAAATCCTATATTATTAGAATGGCCAAAATACAAGGCCTAAAAGAAGGAAAAACCTATTCTAATATTTACAAAGAAGAGTGGACCCAACCTTGTTCCATGGGCTCAGAAATCTACCTTGAGGTTCATGAGAATCATAGGGCCTTCTTTAGCAGCTCTAGCCTAATCCTCTTGGAGTCTTCTATCCAATACCCTTGGGGGGTAGATTGCATCAATAAGTGCTACAAATGATATTATCAGGCTATTTCAAGCTACCATAAAATAATTTTTAGATATTCAATTACAAAATTTTTACAAGATCATGGATTCAATTATGTAATTATTTTGTAGTTTGGGAACTTGATTAAAAATTCTCATTTAGTTCAGGGAGTTGCTGATTAATTTAACCTCTTATTTATACTAAGGAAGAACCTATAATTTGATTCTCATTTAATGAGGAACAAACTAATGATTATGAGATATAGCTGCCTGACACTCTAATTACCTTCCTCAACTTTTAGAAAATCAAAAAGAACAATAGATTCCAGCTTCTTAAAATTAATAATGATGTTCAAGCTTATATATGCAGAAATGTCACTAACAAACTAATAGTATTCTAGTCACTCAAAATAAATAATTAGGGGTGAAATACAATAAGTGGATATTAATATCCAAAATGTGCATTAATATATAAATCACACAAATACACAATCCCACAATTCATATTTTTTTTTCATTTTCAATTTTCTTTCACCAAATTTTATCAAAGAAATTGAAAAGTCAAAGCTAACATTGTTAAATAAATAAAAAATTGAAAGAGTGCTAATGAATGTGCCCTTTTTTGCTTTTATCATACCCTAATTTCGTTCGGGGACCTTCACTTCCTAACATTTTGATTCTTACTAGCGGAATTGAGTTGCTTGACACTAATTGTCACACAATCCGAAAGGTTTATCAACATTTTGGAAAAGAATGCGGAAAATACTCAAAAAGGAGGGGGAAAAGGGTCTTTTTTACACTTTTTCTGACCCCTAGCTCGGCCAGGCCAGCCTCTTGCTCTCCTGGGCCACCAAAATAACTCCAGGGTGAAGTAACCAACTCGCCTAGGTGAGCAAGGTTACTTTAGAATGAAGTAACAACTTGCCTGGGGGAGCTACCTTCATCCCAAATGCCATGTTTCACTACAAATAGGCATGAAGGGAGACTGAGAATGGGGTCCCAAGGTCCACATGTCCAGAATTGAGAAGAAAGAAGATAAAAGAAGAAGAAAGAAGAGAAAAAGAAGCTAAAACACCGTCGAATCACGACTGCAATCAATTTCTATATCATTCTTTGTTTGTTCTTCGGTCGTTCTTCGTTCTTTGTCTGGTTAGTTTTTATTTTGAGGTTCTGAATTCACTCTATGCACCATTAAGGTCCTCTTTATTGTTTTGTGCATCTTCATCTCCTTCTCCTATCATCGGTAATCGCTTTTCTTTTGTAAAGTAAGTTTTAACTGATCATTAGTGCCGCAATTCATCTTTAAGGCATTGAAGGTTAATAAACAAGGAAAAAAGCCAAAAATAAAACCAACTCATAAACTTCTTCATTTCATCAAAAAAATAAAGAGATTGTTTCAAGGTCCAATGCCTTGACGATTCTCTTCGCCTTTCAAACTTGAGAAGATCGTTTCAAGGTCCAACGTCTTAGCAATTCTCTCCTCTTTTTAAAAATCAAAAGATCGTTTCAAGGTCCAACGCCTTAAACAAATTTTGTTCTTAATTAAAATCAATCTTTCAAAAAAACATAAGAAAATAATGTAACACAACAAACATTCAGACTTAAAGAACTACGTAGGTCTGAATTCTTCATCGCACCTGAGGATACATAGGAGCAAGGGCAACACCCTTGTCGACCCCAAAAAAATAAAAAACATAAAAAGGGATAAACATAATTTTGAAGTCGTGTTTTGCACACTTGATTAGATATTGTTGTCCCATGTGACGGGCGCGTGGGGTGCTAATACCTTCCCCGTGCGTAAACAACTTCCAAACCCCCATTTTCAAAATCCGCAGACCTTCATCTTTTTGGTTTTTCTAACGTTTTCCTCGAATAAAAGTTGGTGGCGACTCCTCTCATTTTCTCCCTCGGAGACAAATGCTTTGGCCCATTGTAAAGGCCTTTTCACACCCCCGCCAAAGGGTAGGTTGCGATAGTTGGTGACTCTACTGGGGACAATTTTAGAGAGTTAGGTCATTCAATAAGTGTGCAATGTTTTTATCATGACTTCTTCTTTATTTATGTTCTTTTTTCCTTTTTATCTTTTTTTTCCATATTTGTATATAATCTTTGCTATGATGTTGTGTTTGGTGTGTTTGTCTACCAATTACATTCATAGTTAGAAATGCTTTTTCTACACACACATGACACCTACACCTCACACACAAATTGAGATATTAGGCCCTATACCTGGATCTATGCGAGCCATAAGGAGTGGAGGTCAATCTATGGTCATGCTAGGTTTCTGACTCGCTTAATGACAGTGAAGCCTCATATAGAGTTTTCCTCTTTTGGTGATGCATTGTCATTGATAGTCCCTATCGCCACAATGTATTACCTAAGAGGATGATATCTCTAGAAGCCAGTAATGTTACTAGAAACCCCCCTTTGGAGTTGTCACTAGAAAGGGACTTTTGGATCTTTTCCATTAGATTCCATTATTAGGGGTGCATAGCAAACTTACTCTGGCATATTCCTTGATTGTGGCATGCATATCTTCATGGCATCATAATAGGCATATCATTCCTGCATCATATTCGTACATTGCATTTGCATATATCATTGCATTATCATACACCTTCAATTAGCATGTTTTTGTTCTGCCAACTACATATATTCTACTTCCATCATTCGCATGTCATGTTCACTCATGCATGATCCTTGCATTTTCCTCTGCAAAAACAAAAAAACAAAAAAAAAGGCAAAACACAAAAAAAAGACAAAAAAAAGAGAGAACAAAAAGAAAGTCACACCACATTCTTAGTTACATCCGTTAGGTACCATGATGATGGCTATAAACCAACCATGTTGGGATTATACACCCATTTCTCTAAAAAATGATTGAAAATCATGTGAATGTGGTACCTAATGCATGGTTAACTAGGAGAATGATGGTTCTTTGGGCATGTCAATCTTATAATTACATTTGTCATGCATATCATGAGCATGCACCAATCATTCATCTCTATGATAGGTTGCTGAAGTATTAGCAATCAAAATTTCTTTTCCTCGGATTATGGGGTTGAACCAAGCATATGTTTTAAGAAAAGGTTCATCAAGTCAATGTCAAGTATGGAAGTAACCAGCTTGCAAAAGTTGGGGCAGAAGGTGAATCAAGTTAGATCGTTTCTTTGTCTACTGCCAACACATAATTGTGCTAATTTACAAAAACAATTTGAGAACTATTGACATCCATGTTGAGCTTGTGGAGCTTCTATGGAGGCTGGATCTTTGAGCTTCAATGAGGTCCTTCAATGGTGATTTTCCACCATGGAGATGCAGCGGAAGGAAAAGGAGAAGAGGAGAGGGGAGGCACCATCCACTAGGGAATAAGTCATGGAAGAAGGAGCTTCACCACCAAGAATGTGCCTTGGATAAGAAGCTTGAAGAGGATGCTTTAATGGAGGAAAAGAAAGAGAGAGGGGGGAGCACGAAATTGAAGGAATAAAAGAGGGAGAGAAGTGGAACTTTGAAGTGTATCTCATAAGACTTTCATTCATCAAAGTTACAACTAGTGTTACACATACTTCTATTTATAGACTAGGTTGAGAAGCTTTCTTGAGAAAACTTCCTTGAGAAGCTTCTTTGAGAAAACTTCCTTAAGATGATAGAGCTTAGCTACACACATCCCTCTAATAACTAAGCTTACCTCCTTGAGAAGATTCCAAAAGAAGCTAGAGCTTAGCTACACACACCTCTCTAATAGCTAAGCTCACCTCCTTGAGATGAGAAGCTAGAGCTTAGCTACACCCCCACCCCCCCTATAATAGCTAAGCTCACCCCAATTCCAAAAATACATGAAAATACAAAAAAAAGTCCCTACTACAAAGACTACTCAAAATTCCCTGAAATACAAGGCTAAAACCCTATACTACTAGAATGGTCAAAATACAAGGCCCAAAATAAAGGAAAAACCTATTCTATTATTTACAAAGAAGTGTGGACCCAACCTTGGCCCATGGGCTCAGAAATCTACCCCGAGGTTCATGAGAACCCCAAGGCCTTCTTTAGTAGCTCTAGCCCAATCCTCTTGGAGTCTTCTATCCAATACCCTTGGGGGGTAGGATTGCATCACATGTGTTCTTTCCAGTTTCACTTTGGCAAGATATGATTCAACCCTATTTCCTATGTAAAATTTGCAATACTTCAACAATGCATCATTCACATACATCCATGCTTTTCATTGGTTACATTGCTCACTGCATTCTTTCCTTGAATGATAGAGGCCATGATGAGTTTTACAGCACCCTTACCAAACGCGTGCTAGAGCTAGAGTAATGAGTGAAGTAGAGGAGGTGCAAGAACGAATGAAGGCCGACATAGAGGCCATGAAAGAGCAAATGGCCACAATGATAGAGGCCATGATGAGTATAAAGAAGATAATGGAAGTCAATGCGGCTGCAGTTGCAGCTATTAGCGTCGTTGCTGAGGTGGACCCAACTTCCCCATTTGGCCTCAACCAAATAAATCCTCCAACCTCGGATATGGTAGGTCAGGGAGGCAAAGAGTTAGGAAGTACGAGTGGCCCTCATTTTGTGCAAGTTCAAAATGAGCATGCTTTCCCGCTATATGGCTTACCTCCCAACTATACACCACCCAATGTTGCGCACACTCCCAATGAGAATGTCAATAACTCCACTCCCATACTCATTGAGTGTCAACAACCTCAATCTGATCATGCACATGTCTCTCAACCCATGGGGGAGATGCATGAAGTACCCCACCACAATCTAGCCGACTTCAAGCCTCACCTTGGATACGCCACTGAGGGGAAAACAGTTGGTGGTGTACCCTGCCAAACACTTTGGAGAGCTCTCAATTTCACCCACAACCTCAACCCTTGCATTTTGTGGTAGGGAGAGTCCCTCCTGCTATGGTGGAAAGGGAGAAATTAGATCACATAAAGGAAAGGATAAGGGCCATTGAAGGAGGCAAAGATTATGTCTTTGCTGACATAGAAGAGTTGTTCCTAATAGCCAATGTGGTCATTCCTCTGAATTTCAAGACGTCGGATTTTGATAAGTATAAGGGGACTACTTGCCCCAAGAATCCTCTGAAAATGTACTATCGAAAGATGGGGCCGTACGCGAAAGATGAAAAACTGTTGATTCATTTCTTTCAAGAAAGCCTTAATGGGGCAGTCGTCACCTGGTATACTAACTTGGAACCTTCCCGAGTCCATTCTTGGAAGGACCTAATGGTTGCCTTCATTAGGCAGTATCAATACAATTCTGATATGGCTCAAGATAGAACGCAACTACATAACATGTGTAAAAAAGAGCATGAGTCATTCAAGGAATACACCCAGAGGTGGAGGGACTTGGCAGCTCAAGTGGAACCTCCAATGACGGAGAAAGAGATGATCACAATGATAGTAGACACATTATCAGTGTTCTACTATGAGAAAATGGTGGGTTACAGGCCTTCAAGCTTTGCGGATTTAGTTTTCGCCAGTGAAAGGATTGAAGTGGGTCTGAAAAAAGGAAAATTTGATCATCCTGCTTTGACAAATAAAAAGCTTGGGGCAAATAGAGAGAATGAGAAGGAGGGAGGAACCCATTTTGTGATTGTTATTCCTACATGGCCAAATTTCCCACCAGCTCAAAAATGTCCATACTCAACCAATATCGGCCCTTCTCATTACCAGCCATCTTATCCACCAAGAACACCCAATCAACCACAAAGGCCACCCCTAAATCAGCCACAAGGCCCGCCTGCCACACTCCAATACCAAACACCACCCTTAACACAAACCAAAACACCAACCAGGGAAGGAATTTTCCAACAAAAAAGCCTATAGAATTCACCCCAATCTTGGTGTCAAGCTAACTTGCTCCCATATGTACTCGATAATTCTTGCTTATCATGGAGGAGTTTTGGGGCATTCCATTGAGCATTGTGTGACCATGAAGCATAAGGTGCAAAGTCTAATTGATGAGGGCTGGCTGAAATTTGAGGAGGATTGGTTGTGAATTCTGACATTGGCAAGCGATACTATGCAGTGAGCAATTTAAAGGTTATTGTTAGATGTCTCTAATGACTCATTAGGATTTTCAAGTTTATGCCATTACTGTAAACAACAGTCACAATGCTAATGATATGGATAAATTTGATGTTAGTGTAAGTTATTATTTTGTTTGCTCGGATGATCTATGCTCTTGAGTCGATTTCCAAGTCTGTTCAATTAGAAATTGCTCATTTGGTTAGGGTGTCAAAAACAATGAGTAAAGTAAAAGTTAAAAAGAACGTTTGATTGATTGTGTTTCAAATAAAAAGTACAGACATTCATGTGACCTCATTTTTATCATTCTTGAAAGTTTTCCTTTTTGAGAGAAAAGTGAGTTATTAAGGATAGGAGTCATTTGACTTAATCTTTCAATTGAAAACCCTTTACATATTTCTCGTCCTTGAAAGTTCACTTTTGGGAATCTGCACAGCTTATTTCATTTTTTCCTTCCTACAAGGTCATGACAAAAGACAAAGCCATACACTGGGACAGTGAGTGGCACCATGCATGAGCCTTAAGCAAACCTAGGGGCAAATCAAAAGTTCTCACCTGGTAGGTTGAAAACCCGAAATGGCGGCCTAAGCAAAAATTAGGGTTGATATAAAATAAAATAAAAAAATCAAGGGCGTGTTATTAAGGGTTTGTCCCAAAATCCAAACTACAAAGGGATCTAAGTCAAGAATTGAAATGACACATGGCCATGTTTCAACATCCCAAACACCCATTTATCCTTTGCTACCCCCTCTGAGCCAAATCATATTTGTTTTCTAAAAACAACAAAAAAAAAAGGAAAAAGAAAAATAAGAACCCTTAGTAGGAACCACCGCTAAACCAGCAAGAAGAACAATGCAAACAACACATGCATGAAGTTGGGCAACAATGAAAAGATAAAAGAAAATAAAATCCGCCAAAGGCGAGTGAAGAAAAAAAAAGAGACAAAAGATCTCCAAATCTTACAACAAAGTCACAAAAGTGCAATAAGGATTAATGTATAAGACAAAAGGAGTAGAGCCCAACCCAAAAGGTACAAGCAACACTCTTGAGGTTCTTACTCAATATAACCTTCAAACACACTTTGAGCCTCTCTAATCCTTTCTTTCGTAGCCCTCTTACCCCTGACCACGTTACAAGCCCAATAAAGCCCATGTGGATCAAGGAATGACTAATTTTGCTTTTAAGTTAGGATTTTGGAATGGAACCCGCACACGCTTGTGATTGTTAAAAAAATATATATCTAAAAAAAAGAAAAACCCCCGAGGTTTTGCACTTGCACATTTGAGAAGAAAACTCATTTGACCAAGAGCTCATGGAAGATACCCAAACATCTGATGCAAGTCTCTCATGCAAACTCTTTAGGATTTCTTTTGAAATTTGAGGGTAGCTTCGTATTCTTTCGTGATCAGCCCATGTCATCAAGTTTCCGTGGGATCAATAGACCCATGGCATCACTCTATGACCTTAAATCAAGAAAGTTTCAATTGGTCATACACCAGAGTGTGACAATCCATTGCCGTCCTTCAATGGGGCTCACGATTGGTCCCAAAGCCTTGTGTTTTCTTGTTGTGTAGGATAATTGAAGTTTTCAAAAAAAAGAAAGGGGAAAACCCTAAGATCAGTATTTCAATTGATTGATTAAATGTCAAATGGCTCCATTGTCATCACTCGAAATTTGTCAAGTGACTAAATCAAGCAAAACATATACTCTGAGGAAGTTCCTAAAGATATTTGAAAAAGATAGGACGAGGTAGCATGAGTTATCACATCTTTCAAAAAAAAAGACAGTCAATTTGTGTTTTCCAAAAAGAAAAAAAGAAAAAGATCAAACCAAAATCAAAATCACAATTAGGAAAAAATGTCATGAACATTGTACAATTTTCCATTGCATTGCATTATTGCATACAAAGCCTGCATTTACTGCAGTTCAAGATAAAGGTTGCATGCATCTACATCCCAAAAATCATGTTCATGTTAAGTGAATAGATTTTTATTTCCCAAATCTAATATCCTATTTTTTGAGGATGGGAAGCCCTCTCAAAGAGTCAACCTCTTGCTTTCTCATAAGGTTGAGCCCTTTGGTACTAATGCCCATTGGCTTGTTTCATAGGACTCAGTGTCTTTTGCTTTATGATTTTATGGGACTCAAATTCCTCAATCTTTGCTTTCATAGGACTCAAAGTGATCGAGGTCGTACCCGAATCAAATAGACATTAAAATGTATTAACTAGGAAGTGATCCTAGGTCGTTTCCCAACAAGCAATGATAAACCAAATGTTCATAACAGATAGTAGGAAATAGTAACAAATTGGGGGGGGGGGGGGGGTTGTTTGCTTTTGTAAATTAAATAGCGAGTAAAATTGAATTAGAAAAATATCATAATTTAAAATATGTTGCTTCCCCTTGATTCACAAGCAAGTCTCTTATCCTAGGTTGCGAGAATTTATCCTTTATCATTTTAACCACTTAATCCAACCATAAATTAAATTACTAGGCAAAATTTAACATAAGGCATTCATTATGTGATTAAGCAACACATACACCAATTACTCATAAACGATAATTAAGCATGAATGTAAATTAAGCGCAGAGACAATTAATCAAGCACTAAGCATGCATGAATTAATAGCAACAAATTTAGAGTAATTAGTGAAGAGGAAACACTGAACAAAATTTAACAGTAATAATAGAACCTCAAAGAGAACTGCGCTTGATCCTCAAGAGAAAGCAACGCTGGGGACTTAGCCTTCCATTAATCAATAGATAACGAACTTATAAATTGAAGAACGAAATTTTATTGCTACTGGAATTGCAAAACGAAAAAATGTCTCAAAGAAAAAGCCTAAAACTAAAAAACGAAAATAGGGGAGAGAGAAGAGAGGGAGAAGAGGCTAAACTAGAACCTTGGTGCTATTATATAGTTTTCCAGCCCCAAAGCTTACAAATCTATTTTAAATCCAAGCCCATAAATAAAATAAAATCAAATCTAGATAAGATAAGATAAGATCTAGATGAAATAATATCTAGATAAGATAAGATAAGATCTAATTTTGTAGAATAAAATAGTATGTCCTCTTCAAATCCAAGCCCAATTCTGGATTCAAGCCCAATGCTTCATTAATTCCTGAAATTAGATTAAAAACATCAAATTAGTTGAATGGACCCAAATAATAAAACTGCATAATTAATTTGACAATTAAAATTAATCAGTACTTAAAATGGTGCAAAAAGGGTTAAGAAATAGGAGAAAATAATGGCATATCACAAAGTCCTCACTTTATCTTTCATAGGACTCAAAGTCCTCTGTCTTTGCTTTTATAGGACTCAAAGTCCTCTTTCGTTACTTTTTGAAGACTTCAAAGTCTTTCGACCAAGACTATCGTAGTCTTTTTTGCCTTGAGACTATAAAGTCTGTTGGCATGCAGAGACAATCAAGGTCATCTGCCTCTTTCCGAAGACTTCAAATTCTTTCGACCAAGACTATCATAGTCTTCTTTGCCTTAGAGACTATCAAGTCCGTTGGCATGCAGAGACAATCAAGGTCATCTGCCTCTTTTCAAAGACTTCAAAGTCTTTCAACCAAGACTATCACAGTCTTCTTTGCCTCAGAGACTATCAAGGTCATCGACCTCTTTTTGAAGACTTCAATGTCTTTCGATCAAGACTATCACAGTCTTCTTTTCCTCAAAGACTATCAAGTGCATTGGCATGCAGAGACAAAAGAGAGGGCAAAAGGGTCTTTTTACACTTTTTCTGACCCCTGGCTCACCTGCGCCACCAAAATAACTTCATGGTGAAGTAACCAACTCGCCTGGGCGAGCAAGGTTGCTTCAAAATGAAGTAACAGCTCACCTGGGCGAGCTACCTTCATCCCAAATGCCATCTTTTGCTATAAATAGGCGTGAAAGGAGGCTAAGAATGGGGTCCCAAGGTCCAGAGGTCCAAAATTGAGAAGAAAGAAGAGAAAAAGAAGCTAAAACACCACCGAATCACGACTACAATTGATTTCTATATCATTATTCGTTCGTTTTTCCTTCTTTGTCCGGTTAGTTTTTATTTTGAAGTTCTGAATTTACTCTACGCACCCTTAGGGGTCCTCTTTATTGTTTTGTGCATCTTCATCTCCTTCTCTTATCACCGGTAATCATTTTTCTTTTGTAAAGTAAGTTTTAATTTATCATTAGTGTCGCAATTCATCTTTAAGGGATTGAAGGTTAATAAACAAGGAAAAAAGCCAAAAATAAAACCAACTCATAAACATCTTCATTTCATAAAAAAAATCAAGAGATCGTTTCAAGGTTCAACGCCTTGACGATTCTCTTCGCCTTTCAAACTTGAGAAGATCATTTCAAGGTTCAATGCCTTAACGATTCTCTCCTCTTGTCGACCCCAAAAAAATAAAAAAAAAACATAAAAAGGGAAAAACATAATTTTGAAGTCATGTTTTTCACACTCGATTAGAGGTTTTCATCCCTTGTGATGGTGCGTGGGGTGTTAATACCTTTCCCGTGTGTAAATAACTCCCAAACCCTCATTTTCAAAATTCGCATACCATTATCTTTTTGGTTTTTCTAGCGTTTTCCTCAAATAAACGTTGGTGGCGACTCTGCTCATTTTCTCCCTCGAAGAAAAACGCTTTGGCCCATTGTAAAGGCCTTTTCGCACTCCCACCAAAGGGTTGGTTGCGATAGCTTTGTTTTCATTATTCTATTATAGTAGGGGCTTTGCACAGACAATCACTCTATGCTCCATATTTGGTTGTTCAATTACTCTATTTTCATTCATCTAAAATTGAGGCTTCACACAATCTCTTGCTCATTTTTTATCTATTATTCTCTGAGAATCAAGCCACTTATTTTAACAATACTTTTGCAGGTAGAAAATTGTTGTTTTGAGCCCCTAGAAAAATGGAGAGGTTTTAAAAACACTTATTTTACAAATACTCTAAGACTTAAGGAGCTCACTAAGGTTAGTTACTACTATCATTTCCCCCTATCACATCATCTTTATATAAACACAGCCTCATAGAATTCAAAAACTTATGAAAATATGATTATACTTTATGAAAATGCGGCTAACACTTTACTAGCTAGGACAAGTAAAATTAAGAAGTAAAAAAATACCACTAGTTATAAACAACTGATTTATACTTTGAGGGCTGCTAGCTAGAACTTGTCAACTATAATATGTATATAATTATCTTGGTTGTTTTTAATTGAGTATATTATGTTGTTGATATTTTTATTTTATATTGCACAGGTTGTCTTAGACAAATAGCAAATAGAAGTTGTACTAGAAGTGTTAATGCCTTAAGTCCTCTGCCAGAGGTTCCTATACAAGAAAACATGTTAGAACTCCTTTTAGTGTTTGGGTTCATTTTGATAGTGTAAATGATTATTCTTTTTGTAAGTATTGCAGCAAATCATATAAGACTAATAGTTCTAAATATGGAACCACTAATTTGATAAGGCATGTGAGAGATTGTCTGAAAAATCCTAATAGGCAAGTTAATACAAAAAAAACAAAAGATTATTGCTCTTAGAAAGGGATGTGAGGGTGACCATAATGTTGTTAGTATGAACCTTGTTGGATTCAATCGAGAGCGAACTCTTACAGTAATTGCAAAGATGATAAGTACAGATGAACTTCCTTTTAAATTTGTTCAAAATGAAGGGTTTAGGAAGGTTATGGAAGAAGCTCAACCCTATTTTAAAATTCCTTCTCGTATGACTCTTCTAGATATT
Organism: Glycine max; assembly: GCF_000004515.6. Classification (NCBI taxonomy): domain Eukaryota; kingdom Viridiplantae; phylum Streptophyta; class Magnoliopsida; order Fabales; family Fabaceae; genus Glycine; species Glycine max. The sequence goes on along the minus strand of NC_016088.4, from coordinate 34,803,995 downwards.
GCATGTTAGTGTTCAATGATGAAAAAGAGAAGTTGAAATGCTTGTTGTCTACAAATGGTTTCACCTACAACTAGTGCATGTACATCAATCCAAAATGTGAATTACATGTATGTGATAGCTCATTATATTGATGAGGCATTTAGGTTGCGTAAGAAAATATTTAATTTTTTTATTGCCAACCATAAAGGTGAAACTATAGGGATAACCCTAGAGAATTGCTTGAAAGAATGGGGGATTGAAAAACTTTGTTGTGTAATAGTGGATAATGCAAGTGCCAACAATGTAGTCATTTCATATTTAAGTACAGGTCTAAGTGTTTGAAATGGTCATACTTTGTAGAATGGAGAGTTCATGCATATGTGATGTTCTGCTCATATTTTGAATTTGATTATGAGTGATGGGTTGATGGAAATTGACTCTGTGAGATCGTAACTTTTAAGAAGTGTGTGGAGGAAGCTACGGTAAATTCTAAGGCAATGTTAACACTTATGTGCCAACTAGGTGAAACTCCACTTATTTGATGTTTAGATGTTGCTGAAAATTTTGAACAAGCTTTTTATCACTTTGAGTATGTTGAGGTTGCATATGTGCTCACCCTTCTTACTAGTGAAGGAGTATGTCCTAAAGAGGTTGATTTGAAATGTGCTCGTGCTTTTGTGAGTTTTTTGAAGGTTTTCTATGATACAACTCTTTCTTTTTTTGGTTCATTGCATGTTAAAGCTAAAAATTTCTTAAAGATGTTGGTTAAAATGCACAATGATGATCCAATGATACAAAAAATGACGAATAATATGCAGCTGAAGTTTAATAAGTATTAGGAGAGTGGTGAGATCAACCATCTTTTGTGTTGTTGCTGCTTTTCTTGATCCATGAAACAACTTTGAGTATGTTGAATTTTGTTTTATGATAATGTATGGTGTTAAGAAAAGAGAAGACTTGATGATAAAATTGGATGATCTCATCAAAAAATTGTTTGTGGAATATGCAATACAACATCCCATTTCCATTTATAGTAGTACTTCTAGTACTCTAGCTTCAAGCATTGCCTAAACAGCTAACACAAACAATGGTGATGAGGATGAGGATTGGGACGATCAATTTAGATTGAAAATGAAGAAAAAACATGGTGAAGAGAAAAGGAATGAGCTCAAAAGGTATTAGGAGGATGGGATTAAAGAAGATAGCCCTGGATTTGACATTTTGGCATGGTGGAAAATGAAAGCAACCAAGTATAATGTTCTTTCTTTCATGGCTAGAGATATACTTGCCCTTCCGGTGTCTATTATGTCATTTAAGTCCTCATTCAACACAAGAGGCCAACTACTTGATCCATTTCGTAGTTGATTGAGTTCAATTACGGTTGAAGCTTTGATTTGTGCCCAAAATTGGCTTAAAATTGGTAACAAAAATGTCAATGATTTGTTAGTTGAATTAGATGAAACAAAAAATATTGAATCAGGTATAAAAACTCCTACTTTCTCTTTTTCTCATTTGTTTAAAATATTTTGTTCTAATGATATTTTTTATTTATTTTTAGAGTTGTATGGTTTGACCTTAAATAATACTAATGTTGGGACTGATACTAGGATTACTATTGGGACATCTAGTATTGGGAGTTAGGACCACTAGATCTTAAGGTAATATTTTTACTACTTTCAATATAATGGTTGTCTAAGAGAGGAACTATTGGATATTTAACAAACATGTAAAATATGTGTCTTATTTATTTGCATTTTGTTTTTGATACAAACTTGCAAGGAGTGTGGCATGACATTATGTTGTCCAACATTGCACTGTTTAAGAAACACTCTAGATGTGATCATATGGCTGTCCAAGTCCAACAAACTACCCTATTTTGAATTTTACTTTGTATTAGACTATTAGTGTTTGTTGTACAACAATCTGCATTATTGCTTACAATTTTATTTGGTATCACTATTGTTGGGTGGATGAAGTACTTCAGATGAGAAACACCCTCAAAGTGATGAGATATATGATGTCTTAGAAAAATTAACTATGGACATGAAGGATGTTGGTTATAAGCCACAAAACATTTCAAATTTTAAAAAATTCCATTTGAGAGTTGAGACTAGTAGATACTTACTATTCACTTTGTTTTAAATTTTGCATAATTTATTCAAATTTTAATTTTGTAAAATAAAATTATTTCTAAAATATTGTGACCCAATCCAGTCCAACCCATTCGTGAAAGAGTTTGCTTGGGTTGGATTTGGTAAAAAAAAATCTAAAACCAACCCAACCCGAAATTTTTTTATTGCGTTGGGTAACAGGTTTAGGCAAACCAGACCCAACCTAAATTAATCAACTTAATGGAATCCTAATCAACTTATGTAAATATGTTAATAGATCATAGTCAAACAACATTAGAATAGTCAAATGACTTACAAAAATTACAAATTACAAAAGAACCAATTAAATATAGAATTAATTCTTTCATTACAACTATGCCTCAATGAGAAACAGTTTTCTACAACAACACCAACTATCACATGAATGACAGAACTTTGTTCCAAGGGACCAACTTTGTTCCAGAACCTTTAACCTAACTTCCTCAATCTTTTTCCATTCAACCAGAACACTCACCTAAAAATGATAGAAACACATACCGTACCATAAAATTGATCAAAAATCCAAACTTTAAAGAAAAAAAAAAACCTAGATCTGAAGAAAGAAAAATAATAGATCTAATAATCAAGTTGCAGTTAAGGTCCTTCCATTTGGGCTTGAGAAGTTATCAAAACATAGACTATAATATCAATCAAAATAACTAATCAAAAACCCTAATTTGAAAGGGGAAAAACCAAATATGAAGAAAGCAAAACTTAACCCAAATCTGAAGGAGCAAAAACAGATTAATAATGAACTTAGATTTGAAAAAAAAATAGATTTAAAGAAAAAAAAACTAGATCTGAGAATTGGTTTGGGTTATGGTGCTTCTAGTTGGGTTCGAGATGGTGTTAGGAGACAATTTTGTGATTGAGAGCTATGGCTTTGTGGATTTCACCAAAAGGGACAACACCTCTTTGTCATGAAACCTCATATGCAGATCTTGTGTAGCCGTCGCCCACAAATTGTGTCGCAATTGAAGATGCAAATCCCGCACTAGCATCGTCACCTGTAGGTGCTGATGAAGTCAAAGATGTGACTGCGAGGAGTGACGATGTACGTGGCATGACTGTGTGGTGTGTGGGTGAGGGGAGAAGAAGAGATTGAGAGACAAAGTGAGCACGAAAGTGAGAACAACTGAGAGGGAAACAGATTAACATCGGTTGTCTAAGAATCATTGTTAATGCACAAAAAATATCAATTATGATCAAACTCGAAGTTAATAAGCATTAAACAACATTGGTTCTGATCAAAATCGATGTTAAGAGTAATACACAACATCAATTTTTAAAAAATCGATGTTAACAAAATTCATTTGTTTACAAAAATATCATCACACTTTTGTTAACATTGATTTTCATAAAACTAATGTTAAATTCATGATGTTAAAAACATATTTATGGTAGTGACTTCTCACTCAGGAGAGAGAAAAGTTTTATCCAAAGAGATATTTATAAAAATGAAGTTTTTGTTTGTAAACAAATATTTAATCCTTCATTTTTGTGTTTTGAGAGATACTTGTAATTGTTCACAGAAGGTTGTTTAGGAAATAAACGTGTGGTGAGGACTAAAAAATTAGACTAAAAAGTGGGGGGAAAACTATTAGATATTAAATGCAAAATCTAAAACTTTTCAAGAAATATAAACATATTTTAACCCTTATGTGCTTATAGGAAAAAATACACGTCAATGTCATTTACGAACCAAAAGTGAATGCCGGGAGACACACTTTGAAAAGCTTAATCATGAACTTGATATTTGTATAATGGATCAATAAATTTAAACTATTAGGGCCAATCTTTCTAGTTGATATTTTAAGTGTCTACTGGAAAAAAAAAATGAAATCTCATTATTTTATTATAATAAAGTACTTGTTATATTTTCAGATGCTTCTTTTTACAAATTTATAGAAATATTTTTAAGTTGTTAAGAACTTACCTTTCTAATTTAATATTCTTTTATTGATATGAAAAAACTATTAACTAAACATTTTAAGGCAGGGATTGGATCCATTCACACTACATTCAGTCTAAAGCTTACACTAAAACTTATCCATTAAAACAAACTAATCTAACGGTTAAAGTTCTTTGACTTGAAAAGAATTAAAAAAAAAAAAGTTTTAAATGAGTCTAGTGACTCTTGTTTTTCCATATCCTTGTTGAGTGTTTTGAACACCCCTTCCCAATATTACTCTGCTGCATAGGATCCCACTTCTATTTTCCTTTTGGAGATTGGGATTGTCAAATTGCCTCTTAGCCATATTAAGTGAGGTGTCATCTTTATTACTACTAACCAAATGACAGTATTTAAGTAGCACTGATTTATTTAAGAAAATGGTGGGATAGTTTGAAATTTTGAAGAAAAAAAATGACAATATTTAAGTAATACTGATTTCTTTAAGAAAATAGTGGGATAATATGAAATCTTAAATTTAAAAATATATTTTTCTTTCAAAATAACAATAGTTGGTTTATAATGCTTAAAAGAGTTAAAAAATCTACTTTATCCAATATAATCATTAACAAATATTAATATCATAACAGTTGTTTTCAAAATTTGGTTTATAATTAATTGCTAGTTTATTAAAATAAAAATATAAATGTAGACAGAATAAAAAAAGCCAATAGAAAATTGTAGCTTGAATTTTAAAATTAAAAAAATGTTAGTTTTAAAAAAAATGTGATTCTTTTAAAAAAAAAAAGCTAAGATACGAATAGTGGGATAGTTTGAAATTTTAAATTAAAAAATATTTTTTAAAATAATAATAGTTTATTTTACGCTGGTTTTTTTTTTACTATATTTGGTCAAGAAATGAGCAAATATCATTATAAAAATTATTTTAACAAATTGTTAATTGTTAGGTTTTAAAATTAAAAATATTGAACGGTTTAAAATTTGGAGAGAAAAGTGAGGTAGTTTGAAGTTTTAAAATTAAAAAAAAAAAAATTGGTAGCTTTTTTAAAGAGTGGTTTAGTAATGTGCGGGGGTTTTATTTGGAAGTGTATAGTGGGGATGGTTTGGAATTTTATTAGGAAAAAAATTGAGATCTTTTTTTTATTTTATGTAAATAAAAACCGAAATTGAAAGTATTGTTTAACAAATGTTTAAAATAAATAGATGAATAGGTATAAAATAATAAAACAAAAGTTATAAAAACAATTATTAAAGTGAAGGAAAAAAATGTGTTTCACTGTATTGTTATGTCAATGTGTGTCTTGGTTTTATTCAATTGTAATTTTTGGATTTTTTTAATTTGTGCAAAGGGCAGAGGTTTTAATTTATGCATTTGCAGGGCTTGTTTTGGAACCACTAAATATTGTCATGCATGGTTCAGAAACATGGTTTGAAAATTACTAATTCCTTATGAATTATATAATTTGTTCTTTCATTAGTTAGAGCTTGATTGGGGATAGATCTTGATGACCAGCCTTGCAGCAATCCAGATTGTCTATATCTTCATGAGATTGGCTCTCAAGAGGATAGTTTCACAAAATATGAAATAATTTCAGCATACACTAGATATTTTTCTAATCTTAAATGAGCTTTCATGCAAGGCCTGTTATGATTCTGTTGAAAGATAGAATCTGTTGAATGTTTCTTGTCCTGGTTGCATGTTAGTCCTGGTTGCAAAGCTCAGGCTAAAATATTGTTTATTCATGTATGTACATATAATTATGTAGTCGTTACACGTATAAGTTATTAGCACTAATTAATTAAACTAGAAGGATCCTTATTCACGTAGTTGAAACAGCATAAGAAACATTGTTTATTCATGTGTGTTCCCATTATAATACTATTATTTAAGAAACTAGATCAACAACTCACCGTTGATTTGCATGGTTAGGAGTGGACAAACTTATGTGCTATTTGGGTAATAGCAGTTCTCGTTAATTATCTAAGAAACTAGATCAAAATAAAAGCAATAAATATATTAATGATAAAATCATAAAAGAGGATAAAAGAACTAATTAAAATTAATAAAAGTATGTTTTATTACTATTAAGAATAATTTTAAAAAAAATATATAAATTTAAAATAAATTTACTGTTACCAATTAAATTATTATTAATCTCTTAATTCTTAATTAGGTCTTGAAAAAAAAATAGAGTGTTAATTAGATCATGTACTAGTTGGAAATCCTCAATGCTTAACTTTGTAGACATTGATAAACAAGTTGACTGAGAAGTTTCATGTTTCTAATGCTTGTAGAACAAAGCTAAGGATAATGATTCTGATGATAACGTGGATTTTGTTGCTGGGAATGTGAAACTTATTACCACCAAAGAAGTGTGGGACCAATATTTGGAAGAAGCAAGGAGGGATGGCAAAATTGTAAGTTTCCCTCTGTAGGATAGTAAATTTAATAAGGTAATTCTATTTTAGTAATTTTCCTTGATCATGAGAGTTCTCTCTCTCTATTTAATCATAGCTCCCAGTATTATGTTTTTGGGCCATTCTTATTGTTATTTGTCTTAAAGGTCTAATAGAAATAAATTTAGAGTTTGTTTGAGATAGTTGTAAAAAATAAATTTTCATGTTACTAAGTCCCAAAACATGGAAACTATTGATAGCAAATAATGCTTTTATTATTTTTTAAATTTAATATTTTTTTTGTCAAAATAACATTCAAAGACGGTCGATAGTTAAGCAACGTCTTAAAAAGTTACCTTTCTAAGATGGTCATTAACTAACGACCGTCTTAGAAGACAACGTTTTTTTAAGACGCGTTTTATAGGCCCGTCATAAACTTTCGACGATATTAGATTCAAAGACTCCACCGTCTTTGTATGTTATTTTCCACCGTCTTTGTTTGTGTTTTTTGTAGTAGTGTATTAAAATACCGAAGCAAAAATTAAGCCAATTTTTTTATGATTTCTCTTTAATCCATTCTTATAATGCTTGTTCACCCTTTCTAAATCACGGTTATTGAGGCAACTAATTTTTTTGTAATTCCATATCGGTTTGCATAAATTTCGAAACAAATTAAAAATGAAGGAAATAGTAGAATTCCATATCGGTTTGCATATAATGAAGGTAATTTTCCTTTGAATTATTTTATCATCTACATCCTTTCCAAGACGTGGTTGTTGTGGTAATTGGCCTTCCATAAAGAAAGCACACACGCACACAAAAATTGAACAAATGATAAACAACCATTGATGGGCTTGAGAATTCTAGAAAACACAACACTAATAACAATAATATATACATGGTTTCACATGAAAAAATATTATAGTGAATAATTAAATGATAAATTAATAATGATTGATGCAACGGTGAAGGCATCGCAAAGGTGTATAGAGAATTTTGTTTTGCACTTTGTACATAAACTTGTATACGAGTATATCTTTTAGATGTCTACACTAAAACATGAACAGGAAATATTGTAATGATAGAGTATTCAATTATTCATTTTTTGGTTACAATGAGTATCTTGTTTTTTGCCTCAAGAAGTATAATGTATTCCAATTAAAAGCGAGAAGGTTACAATAATGTGCAACTCTGTCTCACAATGTTCAATTCCAATGATTTGCCAAAGAAGGTTGATGATAATTAATGTCTTTTTTTAATGCTCTCTCACATAAGATCAACATCTGAAAATGAATTGTTAAATTTACAAATTTCTGAATTGATATTGATTCTTAAATTAGAAAACATGTAACAATTTTTTAAGAGATAAAAAGAAAATTTAAAATTAGTATGATAGCTTATAAATATAAAATTAAAAAATAGCAGTTTTAAATAACAACGATTTTTGTAACATTCCATTTTTTCTAAATAAATTTAAAAAGCTTTTTAGTAAAAATAAATAAATATAGAGTAAATAATAGGCTGAGTACCCTAGGTATAAATAGCAATGTTAAGTCAGATGTCTCCTCTTGCCTCATTTTCATTTTTCTCTTCTCCTCTTAAAACCTTTCTTTTTCCCGCAGCCACCAAACCTGTCTCAGAAAAATGACGATCTCGGACTCATTCACCGTTGGATCGTCGTGAAATTTGAGCACCAGTTCGCAACCAATTCGAGAATTCTCACCATTGGGAATTTGATATCATGTTGAGCTAGAGAAATACCTTCGCATTGTAGCTTTTCCTTTCCGCAGAAACCCAAACGTCTCAGTAAAACTATGATCCGATTTGTTAACCGTTGATTTCATGAAATTTTGATATGTGGTTCGCAATTCAGTTGCACACCTTCACCGTTGGGATTTGCGAGATAATATTCACGGAGAGAGAAAAAGGAATCACAAAGACAGTACAAGTGGAGGCTTCAATCCCTTCTCTGTCTCTCTGACGTTTGGAACTCTATCGGAACAGTCAGAGGAAAAAATGGAGGAATCTCAGGGAACCGCTAGAGATGCTGCTATCGCTGTGAAGACACGTGAGTCCGCTTAGAGGTAAGGGATGAGTTATTCACAATTGGGATTAGTGAGAATATGTGTAGGGATCTTAGAGTATCAATTGGAATGAGTTTTGGGGTGTTTCCGTCATTTTTATTTATCCTTATAATTATTAATGTGAATTATATATGTTTGACAAACCAATTGTTGTGAAATTGATATGCTATTGTGTTGAGCGTGAACCCTATAAATGAGCATTTTTCTAATTAATATGAATTGATGAAATAAAGTAAGGAGAAATTTAGAGTGAGATATTGATTTTGTATTTTCTCTTTTTCATGTTTTTAGTTTTTTATATATAATTTAAAATTAATATCATAATTGAAATTGACCAAAGTGTTCATATAATTATTTAGAATTTGTGCATTGAAAGCTTACTTTGAAATTTGTGATTCAATATGAGTATGCTAGTTTATATATATAGAATAGTTATATATTTATTTATATTAATAATTTATGTAAATAATATTGTAGAGTTGTTATAGTATATTCCAAAAATTATTAAGTGTTGGAGTTTGAGAATATTATGGTTAAATTTGATGAACATGTGTATGTTGTACCTTATGAATATCATTAGGAATGTTATGAGATGTTGATGTGATGTTATAGATGTAGTGTGGCATGATATTGATTGTGAATAAGTGGATGTGTTTAACACTTGATGTTACATTAATTATATTGTGAGCTATGAATTATACAATAACCCGACCAATGTTTATGCGCAGTGTTAAAGAGAAAGTGTAGGTTCCTAGTTAGGAACCAGTGTTAAATTGTAGCGCAATGTGTTAAACGTGTTTGAAACATGAGTGTGAGGTCGTGGTATTGTGTAATTCATGAGCAGTGTTTATAAATGAAATATGTGATGAATTGTGGAATAACATGTTGCTTTGAGATTATAATATTGTTATTGAGATTGAGTATAAGTGTAAAGTTGAACATGTGTTAATTGTGAGATACGTGTAAACATGTGATGGTGGATTGTGACACTATGAGATGTGAAATTGTGAATGAGTTTTGGTTGTGGATAAGTGTGTAGTTAACACTTGATGTGACATTACTTGTGTTGTAAGTATGAATTGTACAATAACCGACCAGTGTTATCTTGAGAAAAGCGTTGATGCGCAGTGTTAAAGAGAAAATGTAGGTTTCCTATTTAGGAACCAGTGTTAAATCGTAGCGCAATTGTGTTGAACGTGTTTAAAACACGAGTGTAAGGTCGTGGTATTGTATAATTCATGAGCAGTGTCTGATGCAAAATTATTTTAGGGGTTGGACCTGAATAGGAGGGAGAGGCCCTGACGGACTCTTCGGAGTGTAGGCCTCGGGGGTCACCGGGTTTGAGTGCTCCTTTAAGCCTATGCTGATCCCATATGATTGAACATTTCGCAAAACATCGTGACCCTGACTGGTCTCCCTATGATCTTACTTAGTGAGAGTGACCTGACAAACCCATTGTGTGGTGTGTCTTGTTATGTACTCCTAAGCGCCCCAGGGTGTTTTTCACTGACATGGTACCACATTGCATATAGGTTGAGTCTTAGCATAACTGTTCATATGCTTGCTAATTGTTTATTATGAAATTGAGTGTTATTATGTCTTGATCAGAGGTGTGATTCTTGTGTAATGTGATTGATGATTGAAAAGTGAATTTTGAATGACAAAGTGATGAATTACGTGAGTATGTTTAAGCAAGTGGTATTCATTTATATAATATGTATATTTATTGTCTTGCTTCTCTATTAGTAGGAATGTGATAACTCACTCCCGTGTGTTGTTGTGTTTGGATCCTGTGATGATCTTGAACTTGTGTTCGAGGGAGCAGATGAATAGGTGATGCTTTAAGAACCTATGCTGAAGGACGTCGGAACACAACGCTCTGATAGGATGTGCATTGGATATAGGTTTTATATCAATTGTATGAAGTCTTAGACGACTTGTTTGAGCGAGATGACTTTATTATTATTTGACAAGTTTAATATGATGTAAAGAAAGTGAATATGAGCTTTTATCCCTTTGAAAGGCTTGTATTTAAAATTTTTAAAAAATACTTTTAATTAATATTTGAATTTTTATTCCTTTTTAGTATATATGTGAGGGGTAAGGGTGTCACAGTTTTAGATCTTTATAATTCAAAAAGAATGAACAGCCTATTGATCCTTAATAGGTGAAAATAGAAACATAATTTATTATTCTAACGTTCTAATATTTTTTTATCGTTAACAACGGTGAGATCTTAAAATTTAAAGAACTGAGTTGTTTAAAAAAGCCTAGAAGAAAGTAGTGGTTTGGTTTGTAATTTTAAAATTTTAAAAATGGAAATTATGTATCATTTTTTATGGCAATTTTTAAATTACAAATCGTTCTAAAAATATCTTCATCGCTAATACCTGTGAGGTTCTTAAATTAAAAAAAAAAAAAACTGGGCATTTTAGAGAAAACATAGAAGCAAGTAATGAAGTATTTTGTAATTTTAAAATTAGAAAAAAAAGATGGCAGCTCTCTTAAATGCAGATGAGCAGTGTTTATAAATGGAATATGTGATGAATTGTGAAATAACATGTTGCTTTGAGATTATAATATTGTTATTGAGATTGAGTATAAGAGTAAAGTTGAACATCTGTTAATTTGTGAGATACGTGTAAACATGTGATGGTGGATTGTGACACTATGAGATGTGAAATTGTGAATGAGTTTTGGTTGTGGATAAGTGTGTAGTTAACACTTGATGTGACATTACTTGTGTTGTAAGCTATGAATTGTACAATAACCGACCAGTGTTATCTTGAGAAAAGGTTGATGCGCATGTTAAAGAGAAAGTGTAGGTTCCTATTAGGAACAGTGTTAAAGAGAAAGTGTAGGTTTCTATTTAGGAACCAGTGTTAAATTGTAGCGCAATATGTTGAACGTGTTTAAACACGAGTGTGAGGTCGTGGGTATTGTATAATTCATGAGCAGTGTCTGCTGCAAAATTATTTTAGGGGTTGGACCTGAATCAGGAGGGAGAGGCCCTGACGGACTCTTCGGAGTGTAGGCCTTGGGGGTCACCGGGTTTGAGTGCTCCTTTAAGCCTATGCTGATCCCATATGGTTGGAGCATTCTCGCAAAACATCGTGACCCTGACTGGTCTCCCTATGATCTTACTTAGTGAGAGTGACCTGACAAACCCATTGTGTGGTGTGTCTTGTTATGTACTCCTAAGCGCCCAGGGTGGTTTTTCACTGACATGGTACCACATTGCATATAGGCTTGAGTCTTAGCATAACTGTCTCATGCGCTTGCTAATTGTTTATTATGAAATTGATGTGTTATTATGTCTTGATCAGAGGTGTGATTCTTGTGTAATGTGATTGATGATTGAAAAGTGGATGATGAAAGTGAATTTGAATGACAAAGTGGTGGAATTACGTGAGTTATGTTAAGTAAGTTTTATTTGGTTTATATGATATGTATATCTAGTTGTCTTGTTTCTCTATTAGTTAGGAATGTGATAACTCACTCCCGTGTGTTGTTTGTGTTTGGATCCTGTGATGATCTTGAACTTTGTGTTCGGGGAGCAGATGACTAGGTGAATTGCTTTAAGGAACCTTGTGCTGAAGGACGTCGGACACAACGCTCTGATAGGATGTGACATTGGGTATAGGTTTTATATTAATTGTATGAAGCTTAGACGACCTTGTTTGAGCCGAGATGACTTTATTATTTATTTGGACAAGTTTGAATATGATGTAGAAGAAAGTGAATGTGAGTTTTTATCCCTTTGAAAGGCTTGTATTTAAAAATTTTAAAAATACTTTTAATTAATATTTGAATTTTTATTCCTTTATTAGTATATATGTGAGGGTAAAGGGTGTCACAGTTTTAGATCTTTATAATTCAAAAAGAATGAACAGCCTATTGATCCTTAATAGGTGAAAATAGAAACATAATTTATTATTCTAACGTTCTAATATTTTTTATCGTTAACAACGGTGAGATCTTAAAATTTAAAGAACTGAGTTGTTTAAAAAAGCCTAGAAGAAAGTAGTGGTTTGGTTTGTAATTTTAAAATTTTAAAAATGGAAATTATGTATCATTTTTTTATGGCAATTTTTAAATTACAAATCGTTCTAAAAATATCTTCATCGCTAATACCTGTGAGGTTCTTAAATTAAAAAAAAAAAAACTGGGCATTTTAGAGAAAACATAGAAGCAAGTAATGAAGTATTTTGTAATTTTAAAATTAGAAAAAAAAGATGGCAGCTCTCTTAAATGCAGTGTTTTTCTTTATTGCTCCTAAAAAGCTAGAACAAATTCAAACAATTAGCAAATATCAAATGATGCCCCAAGAAATTATAGATAAAGTATGAAAACAAACTAAAATTAAAGAAAGGAAAGAAACACAACGTTAACAACCACTGAGAGAAGGTAAAGTCTTTGTTAATTCATCGGTGCAGCAGGAAGGTTGCAACATGTGCGCAAGAGAAATTCCTGAAATCAAAATATCATTTTTTTCTCTTCATAAGAATATCAACTCGATAAAAAAAATTGGAAAAAATAATTACACAAATACAGCAATCTGAGTGGGTGCAAGCGTACTGTATTTATAAAAAAAGTAACTGCAATTAAACTTTTCTAATAATAACAACAAATGTAGAAGTGAAAATTAAGAATGAAGATTAAGATTTTGAATTTTACTGGCAGAACAGAGCAAACTAAATTGGATGTAGTGTGAAATACAACGTAACAATATCTCGAATTCCAATGAATCGATGAAGAGAAGAGAAACGGTAAATGCATACGAATGCTAAAATTAAGAATTTCATTCTTCGTGTGTAATCATATGAGAGAAAGGAGTGAAGCCAGAAGGCTGAATGAATGGAAAAGTTGTGTTGGCCAGAAATTTAAGGGACGGAAAAAATTGAACCACGATTTGGAAGAGTGAGTAGCTTTTGGATCATTTTAATTAATATGTATGTAATATTTAATATTATCAAGAATAAAATGTTCTTAAAAAAGTATAGACCAAAAAATAGTTAAAACTAATGGTATCACTTTTATATATTATTATAGATATTATAAGAAATGGAAACATATTTAAGTCTTAATTTTTTTATATTTAAGTGGATTGATCCACGAACCCATCACAAAACAAAATAAGGGCGTTTATTATTAGCATTCTCAGATGAAATGGTTTGAGGAAAAAATGCAAGTGGCACCAACAAATTGAAGTCATACATCATAGATTTCTGAGTAGAGAAGAGTGTCATGGAATAGCATTGGATAAAAAGGATTGATTTGAAAAGATGATTTACAGTAGGTAAGTGCACTATATATAGAGGTTATTTATAATAAGACAATATTACTATTGTTGGATCTAGAACATTAATCTAGCACACATCAAGCAATGGAAACTTGAATCACACACACAAACTCACCAAGAAACTCACCAAGAAAAATGGAGAAGATGAGCAAGAAAGAGATGGAAGAAAAACAGAATAACGAAAATTGCGTATTTTGCGGAAACGAAAAGTGTTTATCTCATAACAAAATGCTTCCCTTATTGTGAAATTACACTTATTCCCCTACTTATATCAGTAAAGATAGAATTACCCCTTTCTCTGATACTCTCCTTTAATTCTGTATCTATCCTTTAAACTCAACATTACAATAACAGTAAAAGAAAACAGCAAATCACTGATACAACACCCTCACAGCACTTAACAGAGATCTTCACTGCACTTCAATCACTCCCAATCTGCTCCTTAACTCTTTGAACTGATCAATCTTCAATGGTTTAGTGAATATGTCTGCTACTTGCACAGTAGTTGGACAACACTTAACACTTAGCTTGCCTTTTGTCACTTGCTCTCTAAGGAAATGAAATCGTGTTTCAATGTGTTTGCTCCTCCCATGAGCAACTGGGTGTTTAGCTAGATTGATGGCAGATTTGTTGTCCACCATCATTGTAATAGCACCCTTTTCCTTCATCTTCAGTTCACCAAAAATATTATCAAGCCATTGAGCTTGACATGCTGCCATAGCAGCTGCAATGTATTCTGCCTCATGAGGAGAGAGCCACCACTTGTTCCTTCTTTGAGCTCCACGAGATTGGGGCATCACCATAGAAGAACACATAACCTGTTGTGCTCTTCCTATCACTCTTATCTCCACACCTATCAGAATCACTATATCCCAGAACATTACATTTTTTGGCAGCACTGGGAAACAGAGTACCATAATCGAGAGTACCTTTCACATACCTCATTATTCTCTTGGCAGCAGGAAGTGAGAAAGTTTAGGATTCTCCATATATCTACTAATTAAGCCAACAACATACAATAAGTCAGGTCTAGTACAGCAAAGATACCTCAGTGAGCCCACCATTTGTCTATACAAAGTTACATCTACTTCTTCTTCATTAGGATCTTTCACCAAGTTCACACCAGTGGCAATGGGTGTGTCTGCAGAATTGCAGTCAACCATTCTGAACTTCTTCAGTACATCTCTTGCATACCTCCTTGATACATGATCACTGCCTCATCAGTTCTCTTGAATTCAATTCCAAGAAAATAAGAAATAAGGTCCAAATCAGTCATTTCGAATTCTCTCGTCATCTCTCCTTTAAAGTTGGCAATTTCAGTCTCATTATTTCCTGTCACAAGCAAGTCATCTACATACAGGAACACTACAATCAAGTTAGTAGTATTGTTGCCCTTTATATAAACACCATGCTCAGTTGTACATTTGAGGAATCCAAGCTTCATTAGAAAGCCATCAATGCGCCTGTTCCAAGCTCTAGGCGCCTGCTTTAAGCCATACAAAGCCTTGTTCAATCTGTACACCTTTTCTTCACTTCCTTTTATTTCAAACCCAGGTGGTTGACTCACATAAACCTCCTCCTCTAGAGGACCATTCAAGAAGGCTGATTTCACATCCATATGGTGCATATGCCACCCTTTTTTACTTGCTATAGCAGTAATAATTCTCACTGTCTCTATTCTTGCAACAGGTGCAAACACCTCCTTAAAATCAATGTCAGCCTTTTGCAAGAATCCCTTTGCCACTAGCCTGGCCTTATACTTGGAAATCTCTCTTTTTGGATTCTTTTTTACCTTATAAACCCACTTTACTGCAATAGGTTTTTTCTTAGCAGGCAGAGGCACAAGTTGCCATGTATTATTCTTTTCAATAGCTTTCAGCTCTTCTTTCATAGCATCAGTCCACTTTGTGTCATTCATTGCTTCCTCCAAGCTCACTGATTCAGATTCAGCAAATAGAGCTAAGTGTACTAGCTCACCTTCCTCCCCTATTGCTGAATCATGTATCAATTCATAATCCTGTAACCTGCTAGAGGGTTGTCTAGCTCTCTGTGATTTCCTTACTCCTCCTTGGTCACTGTCATCAATTACTGCAGCAGAAGAATCACTTGGCTCATCAATAGAAGCTTCAATCACAACTTTTGTAGGCTCCTCTACCATCTCTTGAAAACAAACTAAAATTAAAGAAAGGAAAGAAACACAACGTTAACAACCACTGAGAGAAGGTAAAGTCTTTGTTAATTCATCGGTGCAGCAGGAAGGTTGCAACATGTGCGCAAGAGAAATTCCTGAAATCAAAATATCATTTTTTTCTCTTCATAAGAATATCAACTCGATAAAAAAAAATTGGAAAAAATAATTACACAAATACAGCAATCTGAGTGGGTGCAAGCGTACTGTATTTATAAAAAAAGTAACTGCAATTAAACTTTTCTAATAATAACAACAAATGTAGAAGTGAAAATTAAGAATGAAGATTAAGATTTTGAATTTTACTGGCAGAACAGAGCAAACTAAATTGGATGTAGTGTGAAATACAACGTAACAATATCTCGAATTCCAATGAATCGATGAAGAGAAGAGAAACGGTAAATGCATACGAATGCTAAAATTAAGAATTTCATTCTTCGTGTGTAATCATATGAGAGAAAGGAGTGAAGCCAGAAGGCTGAATGAATGGAAAAGTTGTGTTGGCCAGAAATTTAAGGGACGGAAAAAATTGAACCACGATTTGGAAGAGTGAGTAGCTTTGGATCATTTTAATTAATATGTATGTAATATTTAATATTATCAAGAATAAAATGTTCTTAAAAAAGTATAGACCAAAAAATAGTTAAAACTAATGGTATCACTTTTATATATTATTATAGATATTATAAGAAATGGAAACATATTTAAGTCTTAATTTTTTTATATTTAAGTGGATTGATCCACGAACCCATCACAAAACAAAATAAGGGCGTTTATTATTAGCATTCTCAGATGAAATGGTTTGAGGAAAAAATGCAAGTGGCACCAACAAATTGAAGTCATACATCCAATATTACTATTGTTGGATCTAGAACATTAATCTAGCACACATCAAGCAATGGAAACTTGAATCACACACACAAACTCACCAAGAAACTCACCAAGAAAAATGGAGAAGATGAGCAAGAAAGAGATGGAAGAAAAACAGAATAACGAAAATTGCGTATTTTGCGGAAACGAAAAGTGTTTATCTCATAACAAAATGCTTCCCTTATTGTGAAATTACACTTATTCCCCTACTTATATCAGTAAAGATAGAATTACCCCTTTCTCTGATACTCTCCTTTAATTCTGTATCTATCCTTTAAACTCAACATTACAATAACAGTAAAAGAAAACAGCAAATCACTGATACAACACCCTCACAGCACTTAACAGAGATCTTCACTGCACTTCAATCACTCCCAATCTGCTCCTTAACTCTTTGAACTGATCAATCTTCAATGGTTTAGTGAATATGTCTGCTACTTGCACAGTAGTTGGACAACACTTAACACTTAGCTTGCCTTTTGTCACTTGCTCTCTAAGGAAATGAAATCGTGTTTCAATGTGTTTGCTCCTCCCATGAGCAACTGGGTGTTTAGCTAGATTGATGGCAGATTTGTTGTCCACCATCATTGTAATAGCACCCTTTTCCTTCATCTTCAGTTCACCAAAAATATTATCAAGCCATTGAGCTTGACATGCTGCCATAGCAGCTGCAATGTATTCTGCCTCATGAGGAGAGAGCCACCACTTGTTCCTTCTTTGAGCTCCACGAGATTGGGGCATCACCATAGAAGAACACATAACCTGTTGTGCTCTTCCTATCACTCTTATCTCCACACCTATCAGAATCACTATATCCCAGAACATTACATTTTTTGGCAGCACTGGGAAACAGAGTACCATAATCGAGAGTACCTTTCACATACCTCATTATTCTCTTGGCAGCAGGAAGTGAGAAAGTTTAGGATTCTCCATATATCTACTAATTAAGCCAACAACATACAATAAGTCAGGTCTAGTACAGCAAAGATACCTCAGTGAGCCCACCATTTGTCTATACAAAGTTACATCTACTTCTTCTTCATTAGGATCTTTCACCAAGTTCACACCAGTGGCAATGGGTGTGTCTGCAGAATTGCAGTCAACCATTCTGAACTTCTTCAGTACATCTCTTGCATACCTCCCTTGATACATGATCACTGCCTCATCAGTTCTCTTGAATTCAATTCCAAGAAAATAAGAAATAAGGTCCAAATCAGTCATTTCGAATTCTCTCGTCATCTCTCCTTTAAAGTTGGCAATTTCAGTCTCATTATTTCCTGTCACAAGCAAGTCATCTACATACAGGAACACTACAATCAAGTTAGTAGTATTGTTGCCCTTTATATAAACACCATGCTCAGTTGTACATTTGAGGAATCCAAGCTTCATTAGAAAGCCATCAATGCGCCTGTTCCAAGCTCTAGGCGCCTGCTTTAAGCCATACAAAGCCTTGTTCAATCTGTACACCTTTCTTCACTTCCTTTTATTTCAAACCAGGTGGTTGACTCACATAAACCTCCTCCTCTAGAGGACCATTCAAGAAGGCTGATTTCACATCCATATGGTGCATATGCCACCCTTTTTTACTTGCTATAGCAGTAATAATTCTCACTGTCTCTATTCTTGCAACAGGTGCAAACACCTCCTTAAAATCAATGTCAGCCTTTTGCAAGAATCCCTTTGCCACTAGCCTGGCCTTATACTTGGAAATCTCTCTTTTTGGATTCTTTTTTACCTTATAAACCCACTTTACTGCAATAGGTTTTTTCTTAGCAGGCAGAGGCACAAGTTGCCATGTATTATTCTTTTCAATAGCTTTCAGCTCTTCTTTCATAGCATCAGTCCACTTTGTGTCATTCATTGCTTCCTCCAAGCTCACTGATTCAGATTCAGCAAATAGAGCTAAGTGTACTAGCTCACCTTCCTCCCCTATTGCTGAATCATGTATCAATTCATAATCCTGT
This sequence comes from Glycine max, assembly GCF_000004515.6. Taxonomy (NCBI): domain Eukaryota; kingdom Viridiplantae; phylum Streptophyta; class Magnoliopsida; order Fabales; family Fabaceae; genus Glycine; species Glycine max. The sequence continues at coordinate 34,785,149 of NC_016088.4, read as the reverse complement.
AACCTGCTAGAGGTTGTCTAGCTCTCTGTGATTTCCTTACTCCTCCTTGGTCACTGTCATCAATTACTGCAGCAGAAGAATCACTTGGCTCATCAATAGAAGCTTCAATCACAACTTTTGTAGGCTCCTCTACCATCTCTTTATCCCAATTCCAGTCCTTGGATTCATCAACTACCGCATCTTTACTCACAAGCACTTCTTTGGTTACTAGATTAAACAATTTGTAACCACCAGTGGCATGATAACCCAGCAGTATCATTATCTCACTTTTTCTATCTAACTTCTTTCTCAACTGATCAGGCACATGTTTATAACAAATAGAGCCAAAAATTTTAAAATGACTAACAACTGGTTTGCGTCCAAACCATGCTTCTCCAGGTGTGATTTTATTGAGCCTTTTTGTTGGGCTTCGGTTTAGCACATACATTGTAGTGGAGACAGCCTCTGCCCAAAGAAATTTTGGTAGCTTCTTTCCATTAAGCATGCATCTGACCATATTCATCACTGTTCGTTTTCTTCTTTCTACTGCACCGTTATGTTGGGGAGTGTAGGGAGGTGTCACATCATGCGCAATACCTTCCAGTTCACAAAATTCATCAAATTCATTGCTAGTATACTCTCCTCCTTCATCAGTGACTATAGTTTTTATCAAGAAACCAATTTGTCTCTCCACCATTCTCTTGAACTTCTTGAATACTCCTAGCACTTCACTCTTTCTCTTCAAGATATACACCCACATCTTCCTAGTGAAATCATCTAGGAATGATACAAAGTATCTACTCTCACCAAGAGATTCACACTGCATTGGGCCACACACATCAGAGTATATCACTTCAAGCTTTTCTCTTGCCTTAGTTTCAACAAATTTCTTAAAAGACTCTCTATGTTGTTTAGACTCAACACAATTTTTGCATAATTCTTTTGGTACATTTATCAATGGCAGCCCCCCAACCATGTTGTGAGTACTCAAGTCATGCAAGTATCTAAAATTCAAGTGACCATATCTGTAATGCCACACCCAATCATCTTCACTCACTATTGCAGCTAGGCATTTATGGCAAAGTGCTTCCAGATTGGCTCTAAATGTCCTGTTTCTAGACATAGAAACATCAAATATCAAACTGTTTTTACCACCTGAATCAAACAGTTTAAGTTTTTTATCTTCCATAATCACCTTATGGCCTTTCTCCACTAATTGTCCTAGACTGAGCAAATTGCTCTCTAGTCCAGGTACATAAAATACACCTGATATGCAGTACTGTGTACCATTCGGCATCTTGATCATCACATTTCCAACTCCTTCTGCTAGCATAGCTCTACCATCAGCAAACTTGATTCTATTTTTCTTGCTTGCATCAAAGTTGACAAGCCATTCTTTATGACCAGTCATATGTGTAGAACATCCTGTGTCAAGGTACCATTCATCAATGGTGCACATTTCATCTGCAGTAGTCACCATGAGCATCACTAGCTCATTTTCTTCATCATCACCTTTGGCAAGATTTGCCTCATCACCTTGGGAATCCTTCTTCGCATAACACTCATCTGCAAAGTGTCCCCACCTATCACAATTATAACATTGGATGTTCTGTTTATCAAACCTTTTCCTACCACCTCTTCCTCTACCATTGCTACCACCTCGATAGTAGCCTCTGCCCCTGCCTCTCTGCGACTGATCAGGTTTATTTTCAACATTATTCTGGCCTCTTCCACTACTAGAAACATAGCCACTTCTTCCTCTATTGTTCCTACCACGACCTCTTCCTCTAAAACCACTTCTTCCTCTGTTACTGTCGCCAGAATTCTTGTTACTAGATTGAGCCAATAAGGCTTGCTCAGCAATTTTCTTCTTATTTCTCTCTAGCAATCTAAGTTCTCTAGCTTCTAGTGAACTTTGCAATTCTTCTAAACTCATTTCACTTACTTCCTTGGATTCCTCAATTGCACATACTATATAATCATATTTTTCCAGTAGAGATCGAGTAATTTTCTCACAAATTTTTCCATCAGTTAGAGTCTCACCTTGTGTAGCCATCTGATTGGTGACTACCTTTACTCGTGCAAAGAAGTCAGCAATCTTCTCATTCTCTTCCATCGTCATTGAGTCAAACTGTCGCTGCAACACTTGAAGTTTCACCTTCTTGATTCGATCTCCACCAGCATAACATTTCTCAAGTTTATCCCAGGCCTGCTTCGCTAAGGTCGCCTTCGAGATCAGATTGAAATTCGCATCATCTACACTCTGATGCAGAAAGAATATTTCCTTCGCATCCTTCTTCTTGCTATCCTTGTATGCATTCCTCACCGCCTCAGTAGCGGGTTCTGTTGGTTCCGCCGCTACGCCATTCTTCACTACCTCCATCACGTCTTGAAATTCAAACAATGCCTTCATTTGAATATGCCACCGTTCCCAATTTTTTCCATCAAGAACCAGCAATTGCGCAGGGACATTTCCTCCATTTGTGCTCAACTTCATTTTCACTCAATTCGTGTTCAATTCACTAAATCGATGAAGAACACTCACTCACACTCGTGTTTCCCAAATTGCAAATTGAAACCTCACTGATTTCACTCGTGTTTCCCGATCCCAGGCTCGATTAGGCTCTGATACCAAAATGTTGGATCTAAAACATTAATCTAGCACACATCAAGCAATGGAAACTTGAATCACACACACAAACTCACCAAGAAACTCACCAAGAAAAATGGAGAAGATGAGCAAGAAAGAGATGGAAGAAAGACAGAATAACGAAAATTGCGTATTTTGCGGAAACGAAAAGTGTTTATCTCATAACAAATTGTTTCCCTTATTGTGAAATTACACTTATTCCCCTACTTATATCAGTAAAGACAGAATTACCCCTTTCTCTAATAACTATAGCATTTATTTTCCAAACCCAAGTGTTGGCCGAACATACCTAGCTAGTTTATCAACTTTGAGTTTATACCAACTTCTCAACTTTTACTTAACTGTTTAGTATTCAGTTAATTTATCTGATAGTTTTGTCAACACTAAGGTCAAGACTCAAACAACTATGAGTTGTTTCCAACACGTCTATAGGGAAGGAAATACTATTGCAGATTGCCTCGCGAAAGAAGGATCATCTTCTCCACAGGATTTAATTATCTTGCAACAGTGTCCTAGTGCTCTTTTTCCTGTTTATGTTGCTGATGTTATAGGACACTCCTATGTGAGGTCCTAGTTTAGTTGTTCTTTCTTTGTCTGTATTTTCCCACTCAAAAAAAAGACTCAAACAACTGAATTCCAAAATGTCACGTTATTAATGTAAACTAAACTCGACATCTCCCATTACACATCTTAATTCCCAAATAATAAATGCATTGTAAATTATTACAATAATCCGATACGCTCATTTTGCATTAAGAGGGGAGAAAATGGCCTATATGGAAACTCTCCAATACTCATCCAAGAGTTCTTCAATTGTTTTGTACCCAGGAGATGTCTTGCTAACAAAACCATCTCCAGTAACTTCTCTCCTGCATCAGTAAAACATAAAGTAGAAATGAGAACTTGTCTGCATGTATATATTCACTGAATTTTTCTAACATGGATTGGCCTTAGCAGTTAGTATATAAACTGATTTTTAAATATCATACTTGTATAGCAAGTAAAATGCTACATGAAACAAACAAAAAAATCTTTTGCAAGATTTGGAACTTAAAATAACTTAATTTCAAAAAACAATAATTTTTCTTAGCTTGAGAAAACTTTATTTCCTTAATTAAGCTCTTCCCAAACGAGTAAACAGAAGATTGCCTGAAATAACTTGCCTGCTTAATGTCGGAGAAGTTGGCAAGCAAATCAGCAGGTATAGACCAATCAAACAGATCAAATTTTTCCTTGAGCCTTGCATCATTTGTGCTCTTGGGAAGTACACTGTGACCCATTTATAGTTCCCATCTAAGGGCTATTTGTGCTGGAGTCTTCCCTAACTTCCCTGCAGTTGTGTGCAGAACTGGATTTTTAAGTATATTACTTTCACTGTATCCTTTTCCCAGTGGTGAATAACCCTGAATAAAAACATTGATAGTGGTAAGTAGTAAGCAAAATTGCAGCTCAGAATCACAAAACTTTTCTATATGTTAACACTGAAATTGCTACAAGATGTCTACTATACTATTCCTTCAAGTTCTTTATATTCAGAGATATGTACTTATGGTAGAATTCATAATTGTTCTAAACGGATGTAAATTTGCACTCACTGATAAGTGCACTCCCTTGGATTTACAGAAAGCATGTAATTTTGGCTGCTGTAATGAAGGGTGCAATTCCACTTGGTTAACAACTGGAGGCACATTTGCTGACCCCTATATCTCGAGCCTTGCCAGAATTGTAGAGTGCCTCCATTGCTCTCCATGTGCTAGCTATGTCAGGTTTGGTAAGCTGCCAATTATTCGCACTGACTGGCCAATGAATCTATATAAGAAAATAGTCATGAAAAATCAAATTTTGAATTCAGTGACACTAATAGAAATTGATGTAGGAAGGAACGAATTTCTTATGATTTACATACAAGGTAGAGATCCAAATAGTCCAGCTGCAAATCCCGTAAAGTTTTATCAGATGCCTTTGGGACGTCTTGCGGCAAGTCATCAGTACACCTAAAACATGTGCAAATTAAATTGGGTATAAAGAATGTAATTACAGCATCAGAATGATAAAGTATGCAATTAGGTTTAAGAACACATTAGCAAGAACAGTTTGAATAAATGCCAGAAATCTGTAGACTTTGTTATTGAGGAAGTCCTTTGCTTTTCATAAAATTGTTCCAAGTTTTTGAACAACAATGTATGATCACAATAGTCCTTTGTCAGAAAAAGATGAAAAGCTATAAGGCTTTTAGAGTAAGAGAATGCTTATTTGGTGGACACAAAGATAATGAAGAAATAATGTTAAGATCCAAAGAAAAGAAAATCAGTATTTGTTGAAAGTTTGAAGAATTCAAAAACATCAATTTTTTGAGATTTTCAATAGATATTCTCCATAGGTGGCAATCCTACTCAAGGCATGGTTAAACACTAACGTAGGTGCTTCTCCTAGTATGGATTTAAACATGGATGGCCACTCTATGGTCAACGCCCTCCGCTAGCCCAACCGCCATTGGTTAGAACATTGAAAAAATGAAAAACAAACTGGCAACTGTAAAGATCATTAATGATGCTAATCTCAGAATTTCACATCTTTCTGTCCACCAATAAACTTATCAATGAGTTATTGTTACGGCAGAAACCAAGGAGGTGCAAGTAGGAGAGGATGGGCCAGAAGAAGTTACAAATGACAGGCCCAAGAGGAAGCATTGTTGCCCTTTGTACTTGAAGGATTATGAATAGATAGACTCAATTAACAAGAGAAAATATTATAGTTAGTTAAGGGAATAATTCTGTTATAGCATTGTTGGTTTGCTAGCATTTTTCTGTTATGCTTGTCGAGAGCTTGTCGGGCCATGGTCTGTGCAGTAGAATAGGCTATATATGTAAGAACACTCCTTGAACGAAAAGTAAGAAATAATATCAGAATTCCCTTACCTTCTCCCATTTCTGGAGGTGACCTTAGTCCTCGAGTTCTAAGGAAAGGTTCTGGTTCAGAACCTTAACAATTATCTTCCAAAGTTAGCATGAAAATACTTTGGAAAATACTTTAGAACCTTAACATCTTGGTGCATTCATTGCAATTTCCATGGCGGAGTCAACTTGCTCGAAGTCCAACATGGACCAAATCGAAGACAACATTGCTAGACTCACCTCCTCCCAGATCAACATGTCTACAAAGATCAACGACCTTCTCCACTGCATGGCACAATTGGAGACGAATCAACCTTCCCCTGTTTCTTCCGCCACAACCCCATACACTCAATCACCAACCTCGGCCCAACACCGAATGAAATTAGAAGTACCTCGCTTCGACGACACTGACCCCATGGGTTGGATCTTTAAGATCACCCAGTTTTTTTACTATCACTCTACTTCGGACCATGAACGATTGACCATCACCTCCTTCTACATGGATGGCCCGACATTGGCTTGGTTTCAATGGATGTCTCATAACACCCAACTTTCTTCATGGTCCGCTCTTATCCAAGCCCTCGAAGCCCGTTTTGCACTGTCCTCTTATGAGGACCCTACTGGTCTGCTTTTCAAGTTAACTCAGCAAGGTACAGTTACTGAGTACTTATCTGAGTTTGAATCCTTGGCCAATTGCATTGTAGGGTTGCCAGCCCAATTTCTACTTAGTTGCTTCATCTCCAGGCTCACCGTTGAGATTCGCCACGAGGTACAAGCCTTGCAACCTCTAATGCTAACTCAGGAGGCTTCCCTGGCTCGTCTCTAGGAGGAGAAGCTCATCAACTCTCGTTGTCCCCTTCGTCCCAAACGTCCTCTTTTGTTTTCGGGACAGTCACTGTCTTAATTTTCCTCACCCACGGGACCCCTGTTGCCTCGCGTAAACACAACTTATTCCTTGTCCCTTTGGAACTCTCCCTTTATTTTTCCTAGCAAACCACCCCTCATCCCCATCAAGCACTTGTCACCGAAGGAAATTACGACTCAAAGGGAAAAGGGGTTTTGCTTTAATTGTGACGAGAAATTTTCACGAGGTCGTCGCTGCTCCTTTAAGCTTTTTTTGCTAATTTCTAAGGATAAGGATGAAGACCTTCCCAAAGGCTCATTTCCCTCTTTAGTGCCTGATCCACTAGCGGACCCGGATACCTAGCCTCAAGCCTAAATCAGCCTACATTCTCTTTCGGGCCATGTAGCACTTGAGACGTTACGCTTATTAGGCCAGATTTCACGACAGTCGATGCTCATAATAATAGATAGAGGTAGCACCCATAATTTTCTTCAACAACAATTGGCATCAACCTAGGGCCTATGCACTCAACCCACAACCCTGTTAGACATCATTGTTGGCAATGGCAATGAACTCCAATGTCACTAGGTCTACAAGGACATTCCGGTGCATATCTAGGGCCACGTTTTTTTGGTCAATTTCCATGTCTTGGCATTATGTGGGGCTGATGTGTAGAAGCAATGACATTTTGATGTTTTGATGATGCCAAAGGATCACACGCTTCTCAAGTTTTATTCAAGACAAGAATCCAAGAATCCAAGAAATTCAAGATAATGATCAAGAAAATCTCTAGAGTCTTAGGAAGGGAATTCCAAGTTGAAACTGCAAAAGGTTTGGCCAAAGAATTCAAGTTAAAATGTTTTTAAAAAGAGATTTACTCTCTGATCATCGATTACCAGAGGATGTAATCGATTACCAGTGACCAAAATGCTTCCTGAAATGTTTTAAAATGATTTTAAATATTTTTGACAATATGTAATTGATTACACAAAGCATGTAATCGATTACCAGCAGTTGAAACTGTTTATAACAGCTATTAGAAATTTAAATTCAAATTTTACAATATGTAATCGATTACATCTGGATGGTAATCGATTACCAGCAGTTATTGAACGTTTTATAGCAGTTAGAATTCAAATTTTAAAGCTTGTAATCGATTACACAAATCTTGTAATTGATTAACAGAAGGGATTTTCAAAAATAATTTTCAAAAGTCACATCTGTTCAAATGGTTTTTGAATGGCCATCAAAGGCCTATATATATGTGACTTGGAACACGAATTTGCTCAGATTTTTTCTGCACAAAAGGTCTTATCCTCTCAAGAGCAAAATTATCTTATCCTCTAAAATATCCCTTGGCCAAAACACTTGCAATTCAATAAGGAATTATTTAAGTGCTTCATTGTATAATCTATCTCTTTCAAGAGAGATTTCTTCTTCTCTTCTTCTTACTTCTGAAAAGGGATAAAGAGATCGAGGGTCTCTTGTTGTAAAGCAATCTGAACACAAAGGAAAGGTTGTCCTTGTGTGGGTCAGAATTTGTAAAGGATTTTGCGAGATAGTGGAACTCCCAAGAGGGCTTCTTGGGGACTGGACGTAGGCAACGGACTTTATCGAACTAGTATAAAAACTGTGTTTGCACTTTCTCTTCCCTTAAACTCTTTTATTTTTTGTTGCTTAACATTTATATTCAGATTATTTAATTTGAATTATCTTTTAGATATTCATCTTTAAGGGAACTTGGAACTTGCATTAAAATCAAAGTAGAATTTTTAATTGAGGAAATAGTTTGTGATATCTTAATTCAACCCCCCGCCCCTTCTTAAGATATCTGAGGCCACTTGTCTAACATGACATTGTCTTAGGAGCGCAATGGTTGAAGTTGTTGGGTCCAATCCTTATGGACTACAACGATCTGACCATGAAATTCTGCCATGAAGACAGGTTAGTGGAGCTTTGTGGTGATCGTGAAAGTGAGCTCACACTTGTAACCCCTCGCCAACTACGGCGCATGGTTCGTTCCAACACTGCTAGTGCATTCTTCCACTTATGCATAGAGCCTCTTCCAACTCAAACAACCCTTTCCTCAAATTCTACCCACAATCAATCACCTGCCATCTCCAACCTCATTAACCAATATCGCCACCTGTTCCAACCACTTACTACACTACCTCCACCACGTACCACTAATCATTTCATCACCCTCATTCCTAATGCCTCTCTAATTAATGTTTGATCGTATTGATACCATACTACCAAAAGCAAGAAATCAAAACCCAGGTTGATTCTATGCTGAAATAGGGGCTCATCCAACGAAGCACAAGTCTTTTTTCATCTCCGGTCCTTCTCGTGAAGAAACAAGATGGTTCTTGGTGATTTTGTGTTGACTACCGTGCCTTGAACTCCATCACGGTCAAGGATCGTTTTCCAATTCTAACGGTGGAAAAATTATTGGATGAGTTAGGAGGCGCTCGATGGTCCTCAAAATTGGACATACTCCAAGGTTATCACCAGATATTGATGAAGGAGGACAATGTGAGCAAAACGGCATTCCACACACACCATGGCCACTACGAATTTCGTGTGATGCCTTTTGGCTCGTGCCTTTCGTTCCAAGCTACAATGAATCAAATATTCAAACCTTATATGTGCAAATTCATCATCGTTTTCTTCAATGACATTTTAATTTATAGCACCACCTTTAACGATCATCTATTTCATCTAACAATTGCTTTCCAAGTTTTATAGAATGGTGAATTTCACCTCAAGTTGTCCAAATGTTGTTTTGCCCAGAATCAAATTGAATACCTAGGTCACTTGGTTTCGGTGACTGGACGGGAGTAGAACTAGTGTCGGAAAAGGTGAAGGCAATCCAACAATGGCCACCATTGCGTTTGTTCTGAGCCTTGTGCGGGTTCCTCGGTTTGATGGGGTTTTATCGTAGATTCAATAAAGTCTATGCAGCCATAGCAGTGCCATTGATGAACCTCTTCACACAGGAGAAGTTCAGATGGCCACTAGAGGCGGACCTTGCTTTCCAAACTCTCAAGGATGCCATCAGCAAGGCACTAGTCCTAACTCTACCCAACTTCACCATTCCATTCGTGGTCGAAACAGATGCTTCAGGAATGGGAATGGGCACAATACTATCACAAGGCGGCCACCCTATCGCCTTCTTCTGTAAGCAGTTTTGCCCCCAAACTCGTTCATGCGTCTACCTATGTTTAGGAACTCACCACCATCACCATGGGGGTTAAGAAGTGGCATCAATATCTGTTGGGCCACCGCTTCATCGTCCTCATCAATCATCGAAGCCTAAAAGAACTCATGGCACAGGTTATACAGACTCTCGAACAACAGTTGTACTTGTCTCACCTCCTTGGATACAACTACATGATCCAATATCACTCCGGAAAATATAACATGGTGGTAGATGCCTTGTCCAGAGCTTATGAACCCTCCACAAGATTCCTATTGTTCTTATCCATACCTCACTTTACCTTTCTTGATGAATTGAAGAAGGAGTTAGCCGCAAACTCTGAATTTCTCGTTCTCCAGAAAACCGTCAAGTCTAAACCAACATCATATCCTGATTACTCCATTACATAAGAACTTATTATGAAAAATGGGCGAATTTGGTTACCAAGTGGGATCCCTTTTATTCCAACTCTGTTATCAGAGTTTCACTAGTCCTCGACGGGAGACCATATGGGGGTCTGCTAAACTCTTGCCTGATTAAATGATAACTTTACTTGGGCCAATATTCACCAGGATGTTCGAAAATTCATTGCCAGCTGTTTAGATTGCCAACACACTAAATATAAAATAACTCATGCAGGAGGGTTGTTGTATCTGTTACCAGTACCATCGACACCTTGGGAATATTTGTTCATGGATTTCATTTCTGGCCTACCCGTGTATCATGGTCATACATCAATTTTGGTGGTGGTGGATAGATTCTCTAAGGGTATTCACCTGGGTATGTTACCCAAGCACCATGGCATGCCTCGTAGCATCATCTCTGATCGTGACCCACTCTTCATTAGCAGATTCCGCCTAGCACCCGCAATTAAACGACCAAACCGAAGTCGCAAACTATATCTTTGAGCAATATCTCAGGGCCTTTATTCATAATAAAGCGTCATCATGGGGGTGGTTCCTAATGTGGGCCGAATGGTCCTACAATACCTCATGCCATTCTGGGACCAATCTTTCATCATTCGAGGTAACCTTTGGCAAGAAACCTCCTAATATCCCACAATACATTACAAGCACCTCCAACTTTGAGGCAGTAGATGATCTACTCATACATCGTGAATCTGTATTTGCTTCCCTATGCAAGAAACTATTGAAAGCACAGATTCACATGAAGAAAGTGGCAGATGGCCATAAGAAGGATAAGGAATTTCAAATTGGTGACTGGGTGATGGTGAAGTTGAGGCCACACCGACAAGCCTCAGCTACAAGCCAATCTCACTCAAAACTGTCCAAACGCTTTTATAGACCATTTCAGGTGGAAGATCGAATTGGAAGGGTAGCCTATAAACTTCAATTGCTAGAACACTCTCGTATTCACCCAATGTTCCACTGTTCAATTCTAATACCATTTCACCCATCTTCTTCGATGATCCCGAAACCAGTAGCATTACCAACTTCAGCAATGGATAACCAACTTGAGATTTGCCCCTTAGCTTTCCTGGAGACACGGTGGGACTCTACACCCTCTGGGCCGAAACAACAGGTCCTAGTTCAATGGGTTGGGTTAGCTCTAGAGGACACCTCATGGGAGGATTGGTCTGACTTAAGGGCCACTTACCACCTTGAGAACAAGGTGTTGCCAGATGCGCACGGGAATGTTATGGCAAAAGCCAAGGAGATGCAAGTAGAAGAGAATGGGCCAGAAGAAATTACAAATGACAAGCCCAAGAGGAAGCATTGTCCCCCTTCGTACCTGAAGGATTATGAGTAGATAGACCCAATTAGCAGGAGCAAATATTATAGTTAGTTAAGGGAATAATTATGTTATAGCATTGCTGGTTTGTTAGCATTTTCTGTTATGCTTGTTGATAGCTTGTCGGGCCATGGTCTATGCAATAGAATAGGCTATATATGTAACAACACTCCTTGAAGGAAAAGTAAGAAATAATATCATAACTCCCTTACCTTCTCTCCCTTTTTTGGAGGCAACCTTAGTCCTCGAATTCTAAGGAAAGGTTCTGGTTCAGAACCTTAACAATTATCTTCCAAAGTTAGCATGAAAATACTTTGGAAAGCTGACTTATTAAATTCTATTCAATAAGTCCGAGTTAAGAAAAAAGAAAAGTGAAGACTCCCAATAAATCTATACCAAGTTATTGCATAGATAACCTTGGCAACAAAATAGTTTAACAAATATTGAGTATATATAAAAAAGACAAACCATAGCATGGAAGTGATAGACATATCTTCACCCTTAACTAGACCAACAACAAACAACTTCAAGGCAGCACCAATCTACAGAAAATTTACATTAAGTTAATAGATAGAGAGTAGAGTATAAAAACAGTGTAATATATAAGAGAGGATAAGAATTGTAACATGATATTACTTTGGTGTAGTTAACTTAATAGGATATTAGCTTTTTATACCTCTCATGCAGAACTATTGTTTTCTACTATTCATGAAGGCTTAAGCCCAAACTAAAACAAACTACACAAGTTTGAAAATAGCAAATTTCATTGCTTCAGAACAATAGAAATTATATTTGTTAATCAATATTATATTTATTATTATGTTTGTTTTAACTTATACTTGTTTTTCTATTTTTTTAGTACTTATTGTAATGTTATGCTTATAATGATTAAAAACGGGAGAAGATGAAAATTAAATTATATTTTGGGTGAATAGTTATTTTCGTCCCTGAATATGTAGAATGCTAACAAATTCGTTCCTAAATGTGCTGCATAGGTTCTTTCACTAACGATAACAAATGAAAGTTAACAGATGAATGAATTTGTCGCACTTTTTTTACTTTTGGGACTAAAATTTGAATTTTCATCGTTCATGAACAAATTTATCAGTGTTCTACACATTCAGGGACGAAAATAGTTATTTATCTAAGAAATGAATATTTAATTCATCAATACTAATGATTATTAAATTGGTTAATTTTAATTAATAATATCATAAATTTTAATTTTATTTCAAAAAAATTCAATAATATTAAATAGTTTTAGTGATGATTATTTTTAAGAGATAATTTTTCAAATAATGGGAATATCTCGTAATGTTAACAATTCAATAAATATATTTATTTTTATTAAAATTAGTACATATCATTAATAGATCTTACCATTAATTAAAAATAAAAAATAATAATTAATAAACTTAAAAGCAATCTTATATTTTTTATAAAAAATGTTTTTTATAAAACTGTTTTTTTATTTCTTATATAAATTACCAGAGAGGTAGTAATATGTAAAACAAAATATTCCCTCAAATTCATATTGATTAAATGATTAAGTTAACCATCATGTCGTTAGTAAGTATGCATTGGCTTAAAAAAAAACAAAAAGTAAGAATGGCATTACGCTTGAATTTCCTAGACAAGTGTCACTTTTTTTCTTGTTATTAATAGACAAGTATCACTTTTAATAGGCAAGTATCGCTTTGACAGTTATAAATGAAAAAAGAAAGATATTTTGAAAAGTGATCCACCAAATTATTTTGTAAAAAATAAGGCTTAAATGTAGTTTTAGTTTTTCTATATTTTTTTAAAATTTGTAGTTTTTATTCTTCTATTTTAAAATAAAGAATTTAATCTTCCTATTTTATAAAATTCACAACCTTTTAATCTCCTGTATTTTAAAATGGAAACATCTAATTCTCACCTTTATAAAATATGTAATTTTAGTCCTTTTATTAAACTGAAAGCATTGACTTGTTAAAATACTAATATTAAGTATAATGTAGATTAAATAAATAATCTCATATCACATCACTTAATTTGGGTCACATTAGATTAATTTATTATCAATCATCACATTTCAAATTTAATGGAAGAACTAAATTGTAGATTTTATAAAATTGAAGGACTAAATGTCTCTATATTAAAATAGGAGAATTAAAATTATGAATTTTAATAGGAGGACTAAATGACTCTATTTTAATATAAAGTGACAAAAATTACATTTAAGAAAAACAATTATTAGAAAAATTGCTACATATTTTGTAGCAATATCAAAGTGACCCAAAAAATATTAATTAAGTTTAATATTTTTCAGAGGATTAAAAAAAATTATATTTTAGACAATATTATTTATATGGACTAATTTTACTAAAATATCTTTATTAGGAGTCAAAATTGGAATAATTTTTTTATATTTCATTGAAAACTGAAAATTTTCAATAAATATGAAAAAAATTGAATAATGTTAGAATGACAATCAATATGAAATAGAGGATGAAAAAATAAAGAGAAAGTATCATATGAAATGACAAGAAAAGTTTTTATAGTAGTATTCAATTATGAATCTTCATATAGTAAATTTATTGGTTTTGATAATAATAACCTTAAATTCATATCAAATATTTTTTAATTGGTAAAAAATGTAAAACCTTTTATATTCACATTGCATTAACATCAAACTTAAAAATATAATTTTTGGTAATAAACTCAAAAATATACTAATAATATTATATGTTATCTTTTTAATTATTTTATTATTTTATTCCTTAAGTATTATTTAATTATAGGTGAAATTGTATTTTTCTAAAGAATAATAACAAATACAGTATTTTGTTTTGAATTTTAATATAATTAATTTTAATAAAAAAAGTAATCGTTAACTTACTGAGATTATAAAAAATGATTTAATTACAATTTCATTTCCTATGTTTTATTTGACAAGGTCTTGTATATGGAAAACTACATGAAACTCATAATTGTTTATTTTCCGGTGAGATAAATGTAAATTGTGTCTATTAATTTACAAAATTTCTATGTGGATAATCTTTTTTTCTTATACTTATTAGGTTAAAATATGTTTTTCATTCTTATAAATATGGAAATGTTCAAAACATGTTCTTGTAAAAATTTTAATATGTTTTTTGTTCCCTCAACATTAAAATATGTTATTTTTTTACTTAGAGCAAGGTTTGAACATTTGAAATTACGTGCATGGCTTTTTTAAATCAGTAATATGCATAAAAGATGTAAAAAGAATATCACATTTATATCAATTATATATATAATCAATGTAAAAAGTCATCATAGTAGGTTCGGATTTACTTGAACCTACATTCGACCAAAAACCATAAATTTCAATTTTGTGAGGAAGAGAAAACATACTAAAAATTTTATAGGAATGAATTTTAAATATTTTCATATTTATAAAGATGAAAAATATATTTTACATTTATTACTATAAGAAAATAAAAATAGGTCCTTAAATTCAAATTTCATAAAACTTGGATGGAAAGAAAAAAAATGTGACGTGGAAGGACATAACTATTTTTTTTATTAGTCACAAGCTCTAAACCCTTCCCTAGTTGGGAGACCAGGTTTAAAATATTGATCACCTTGGTTTATTAAGCCAAATCGATTTGGAAGGTTTATTGTAGTTGGTAGATAACAGTTCTTTAGGCATGTTGGCAGGAGTTTGATTCTCTATTTGTGCGTATGAAGAAGACTTTGTTGGAAGAGACAAAATCTATTTTAGTGATCTCTACACCTCGAAAGTTAGTCTTATGACTTCGGCTATGAAGATACCTTCATTAAAAAAAACAATGTATCTATTAGAGCGACTGAGTTCATTCATTTGGAGCTTAATGAACTAAATATTTAAGAACTTTACTAATTTGTTCGTATCTCTCTTCTAATTTCTAATAAAGTCTTAAAAAACACAAATCCACCAATTTTTCAATTTTAATATAAATATTCACCATAAAATATTTTTAAATGACATATTAACATTAAAACATAAAAATATGTAAGTAACCTTCAAACCATTTAACTGATTATCAACAAGTCATTAGTTCGAGTGATATTGAACTCAATCCCATAAGTAAGGTGTCGCAATACCCTACAACGAGACAATGAAGGCAAAATAGATAAGTCAAAGCATTCGTTTCCTAGGGAGGAAACAAGTGGAGTCGCCACCAACATTTATTCGAGGATGTAGAAGCAAAGACTTTGACTTGACGTTTTGACGATGCCATATGATCATGCGCTTCTCAAGTTTAATTCAAGACAAAAATCCAAGAAATTCAAGATACATCATTAAGAAGATCTCTAGTGATTTAGGAAGGGAATTCCAAGTTGAAACAACAAGAGGTTTGGCCAATGAATTTAAGCAAAAAATGTTTTTACAAGAGATTTACTCTCTGGTAATCAATTACCAGAGGATGTAATCGATTACCAATGGCCAAAACACTTCCTAAAACGTTTTTAAAATAATTTTGAATATTTTTGAAGGCATGTAATCGATTACATGAGGATTATAATCGATTACCAGTAGTTGAAAATATTTACAACAGTCATTAAATATTTGAATTCAAAATTTATAATGTGTAATCGATTACACATGGATGGTAATCGATTACTAGCAGTTATTGAACGTTTTGTTTTAAATTTTAAGGCCTGTAATCGATTACACAAATATTGTAATCGATTACCAGAGGAGAATTTCAAAAAATAATTTTCAAGAGTCACATCTGTTCAAATGATTTTTTAATGGCCATCAAAGGTCTATTTATATGTGACTTAGAACACGAATTTGCTCAGAGTTTTTCAGAACAAATTGGTTTTATCCTCTCAAAAGCAAAATTATCTTATCCTCTTAAAAATTCCTTGGCCAATACACTTGTAATTCAATAAGGAATTATTTTGAACAATGGAGCACTCAAAATAATTCCTTGGCCAATACACTTGCAATACAATGCTCAATGGAATGCCCTAGAACTCCCTCATGATAAGCGCATGTCATGTTAGGGTTGTATCCTCTGGGAAACGGAGGTTGAGAAATATTTGTTGGGCTTATGAGTGCCATTGCATTATCGAGCTAATAGGGGAGTAAGTCAGTATATGGCATTGGAATTGGGGTGAATTCTACAGGCTTCTTTTCTAGAAAGTTCCTTCCCTGGTTGGTATTTTGACTGATATTAGGGGTGGTGTTTCGTCTTGGATGTGCATTGGGCGGATTTTGTGGCCAATTTGGGGATGGCCTTTGTGGATGATTGGGCGTTCTTGACTGGTAGGGTGGTGGGTTGAGAAGGATTGATATTGGCTGAGTATTGATATTATTGGACTAATGGGAAATTTAGCCATGTAGGAACGACAGTCATAACATGGGTTTCTCCCTCCTTCTTATTCCCTCCATTTGCCCTAGGCCTCCTATCACCATAATTCATCGAGCAGCGTAATCAAATTTGCCTCTTTTTAGGCCTACTTCAATCCTCTCACTCGCAAACACTAAATCTGCAAAGCTCAAAGGCAAGTAATCCACCATTTTCTCATAGTAGAACACTGGTAATGTATATCAATGTTATCATTGGGGGCGCCACTTTAGCAACCAAACCCCTCCACCTTTGGGCATATTCTTTGAAAGATTCATGCTCCCTTTTGCACATGTTCTGCAACTGTATTCTATCTGGAGCCATATCAGAATTGTACTGATACTACCTAATGAAGGCAACCATTAGGTCTTTCCAAGAACGTAAGACTTTCTTGAAATAAATGCATCAACGATTCTTCATTTTTCATGTATGCCCTCATTTTCCTATAGTTCATCTTCAAGTGATCTTGGGGCAAGTAGTCCCCTTGTACTTATCAAAATCCGTCACCTTGAACTTCAGAGGAATGACCACGTCGGGCACTTGGCACAACTCTGCCATGTCAACAAAAGCATAATTTTCGCCTCCTTCAATGACCCTCAACCTTTCCTCTATATGATCAAATTTCTCCCTTTCCACCATAGCAGGAAGCCCTCCTCCCATCGCAAAATGTAAGGGTTGGGGTTGTGGGTGATATTGAGCCCCCCCCCCCCCCCAAAGTTTTTGGCAAGGGTATTCCACCAAATGCTTGCTCCTCAATGGCATATCTGAGGTGAGGCTTGAAGTCGGCCAGAGCATGGTCCCGGGGTACTTCATGTGTCTACCCCATGGGTTGAGGGACCGGTGCATGACCAGACCAGTGTTGTTGGCTCTCAATGGGTATAGGAGTGAAGTTGTCGACATTCTCCTCGGGAGCGTGTGCAACATTGGGTGGTGCATAGTTGGGAGGCAAGCCATATGGTGGGAAGGAATGCTCGCTCTGGACCTGCACAAAATAGGGGCCGCCTGTACTTTCCAACGCTTCACCTCCCTAACCTACCATATCCGAGACTAGACAATTTACTTGATTGAGGCCAGGTGGGTGAGTTAGGTCCACCTTAGTGGAGGTACTTGCGGCAACGGCTGTAGCCGTATTGACCTCCATCATTTTTCTCATACTGATCATGGCTTCCATCATTGTGGTCATTTGCTCTTTCATGGCCTCCATGTTGGCCTTCATCTGTTCCTGTACCACCTCTATTTCACTCATCACTCTAGCATTGGCATGCATTCGGTGAGGGCATTGTAAAGCGTGCTCTTTTCTTTTTATTACAATGATTGCAGTTCTAATTTCAAGGAAAGAATGCAATGAGCAATGCAGCCAATGTGAAAAGAAGAAAAAAGCATGGATGTAGGTGAATGATACATTGTTGAAGTATTACAAATTTTACACAGAACATTCAGTAGAACATAGGATCGAATCAATTTAGATTTTCATTAAAACAACATTGTTCATCACATCTTGTTAGAGCCAAAGTGCAACTGGAAATAAAACATGGAAATCAACAGTCCTTGATTTTGTAAATTATTTAGCTCAATCATGTGTTGGCAGTAGCCAAAGAAGCTATGTAAACTCGATCCATCTTCTGTCCCAACTTTTGCAAGCTGGTTACTTCCATACTTGACCTTGACTCGATGAAAAACTTTTCTTAAAAGCATGTGCTTGGTTCGACCCTATGTTCACAAGAATAGAAATTTTGATTGCCAATACTTCGAAAACCTATCATAGAGATGAATGATTAGGGCATACCTATGCTATGCATGACAAATGAGATCAACATGAGACGACCGAAGAACTATCCTTTCCTAGTTAACAATGTGTTAGGTACCATGTTCATGTGATTTTCAATCGTTTTTCAAGAGAAATGGGTGTATAATCTCAACATGGTCTGTTTATAGCTATCATCATGGTACCCAACACATGTAACTAAGAATGTGGTGTAAAATTTATCGCTTCATTGTGAATTTCTTTTTGCTCATTTTTTTTTTTGTTTTTTTTGTGTTTTCTTCTTCTTCTTCTTTTTGTAGGGGAAAATGCAAGGTATGAGCAACTATGTGTCAGGATCATGCATGAGTGAACATGACATGCGAAAGATGAAAATAGAATTTGAGCAACTATGTGTCAGAATCATGCATGAGTGAACATAACATGCAAACGATGAAAATAGAATGTATGCAATTGGCAGAACAAAAGCATGCCAAATGAGGATGTATGATAATGCAAATGTAATGCATGAATACGATAAACAATAAATGCAGGACCTTGAAATGATGTTTTAAATCTTGAAAAGCTGAGAGAATCGTTAAGGTGTTGGACCTTGAAACGATCTCAAGTGATATTTCATGAAATAAAGTTTAGTTATAAGTTGGTTTTACCTTAGATTTGTTCATTAACTTTCAATCTTTTTAAAGGCAATTTTACTGCACTAGTGATGGGTTAAGATTGAGCATTACAAAGAAAAAGAGATTATCAATGATAGATGGTGAAGATGAATGTGCACATAATAACAAAGGGGACCCCTAAGGGTACATAGATCACATTCAATCCTTAAAAATAAAACTAACCGATGGTCGAAAGAAGAACACAGAACAAGAATGATGTAGGGAATGATCACGGTCGCGATTCAGTAGTGCCTCAGCTTTGTTTCCTCTTCTTTTTTCTTCTTTTTTCTCTCTTCTCTCAATTCTCTTCACTTCTAACCCCTGGAACCCTTTAAAACACCCCTAGGATGCCTATTTATAGGCAAAAGACCACCTTGGGGCAATTGCAGCTTGCCTAGGCGAGCTTAAACTTAACCCTGAAGCAAAGAGCTCACCCAGGCGAGCTAGTCCCTTAGCCTTGACATTATTTGGTGGCCCAGGCAAGCCAAATGTTGCCCTAGGCGAGGTGGGGCCTAGGAAAAACAAGGAAACAACCCTTTTGCCCTCCTTTCTTGGTATATTTTGTCTTCCTAATTGAAACACTGAATGGTTCCTTGCTTTGCACTATAACTGGCATTCCACACCATAAGTCGACTAACAAGGATCAAAAGATCAACAAACGATAGTCTCCAGACGAAATAGGGATATGACACAAGTCACATATGCTAGTCTCTTGGATGGAGAAAATATACTTGAGAGGGATGTAATACCTATAATTTTCGACTTAGTGTATGTGTGTGTCACAACCTACCCTTCCGCGGGAGGGCCGAAGCATTTGTCTCCAAGGTAGAAAGCGAGCGGAGTCGCCACCAACATTTACTCCAGGAAAACACTAGAAAAACCAAAAAGACAAAGGTCTGCAAATTTTGAAAATGAAGGTTTGGGAGTTGTTTACGTACGGGGAAGGTATTAGCACCCCACGTGCTCGTTACAAGGGACGACAGCCTCTAATCGAGTATGCAAAACATGACTTCAAAATTATGTTTTTTTTTTCTTTTTTATATTTTTTAGGTATTTTTCCTTTTATATTTTTTTATTTTTTGGGGTAGAGAATGGTGTTGCCCTTGCTCCTACGTATCCTCAGGTGTGATGAGGAAATCAGACCTACGTAGTTCTTTAGTCTGAATGTTTGTTGTGTTACGTTATTTTTATGTTTTTTTGAAAGATTGATTTTAATTGAGAACAAAAGGCGTTGGACCATAAAATGATCTTTTGATTTTTGAAAAGAGGAGAGAGTAGTTAAGGTGTTGGACCTTGAAACAGTCTTCTCAAGTTTGAAAAGTGGAGAGAATCGTTAAGGCGTTGGACCTTGAAATGATTTTCTCAAGTTTGAAAGGCGGAGAGAATCGTTAAGGCGTTGGACCTTGAAAAGATCTCAAGTGATATTTGATAAAGGGAAAATAGTTATGAGTTGGTTTTATTTTGTTTATTAAACTTCAATCCTTTTTTAAAGATAACTTGCGGCACTAATGATCGGTTAAAACTTACTTTACAAAAGAAAAACAATTATCGATGATAGGAGAAAGAGATGAAGATGCACAAAACAATAAGGAGGACCAATAGGGGTCCATGAATCATGTTCAAATTCCAAAAAGCAAACACTAACCGAACGAAGAACGATGAAGAACAGACGAAGAACGGTGAAGAACGGAAGTAGGAATCGATCTTGAAAGCGCCTCGGCCTCGTTGTTTCTTCTTTGTTCTCCTTATTCTCACTAATTTCACTAAAATGTTCTCAATATATGAAGTTGAACCTTTACCTCAGCCTCCTCACGACTATTTATAGGAAATGAAGGGTGGAGGTTGTTCAGCAACTCGCCCAAGCGAGCTCAGCTCGCCCAGGCGAGCTAGTTGCTTCCTCCAAAAGTAACTTTGCTCGCCCAGGCGAGCCGGTTACATCAGCCCTAAGCTTTCTGGTGGCCCAAGCGAGCCAGGAGCCTGAAAAATTGTAAAAATGACCCTTTTGCCATTGCTTTTGAGTATTTTCCGCATTCTTTTCTAACACGTCAAAAAACCTTTCAGATTGCGCAACAACTGGTGCCAAGCAGCTCAATTCGGCAAGCAAGAATCAAAACATTAGCAAATGAAGGTCCTCAGACGAAATTAGGGTATGACAGTTGCCCCTCTTTACTTATCTTTTATTAGAAATAAAAGGGAAGTAAAGATAAAGACACTAATTTCGTTTGAGCTATCTTGCTATTCAATCGGGCAACTAGCGGAAACCAAGGAAGTGAAACCGAGGAAACATAAGGACATTGAAGTTTTGTAGAGTGGAAGATATTTGAAGTTCTTCTTCTTTTTCTTCTCCTTTTTTTATATGCATATATTTTTTTCAAAGCATAGAAACAGAGGATGTCGAGTCCTACAAACCACAAAGACAAGGACGTTGAGTCCTATAAAAGACAAAAGACGTTGAAGCCTTTGAAATGTAAATGAAGGCATTGTCATCTTCGAAAGCATAAATGACTGAAGACATTGAAGTCTTTTAAAAGTAAATGAAGACATTGTCATCTTTTGAAAGCGTAAATGGCTGAAATCATTATCGTCTTTTGAAATGTAAATGAAGGCATTATCACCTTTTGAAAGCATAAATGACTGAAGACATTGTCGTCTTTTGAAATGTAAATGAAGGCATTGTCGCCTTTTGAAAGCATAAATGACTGAAGACATTGTCATCTTTTGAAATGTAAATGAAGGCATTGTCACCTTTTGAAAGCATAAATGACTGAAGACATTGCCGTCTTTTGAAATGTGAAGGAGCAGATGACCTTGATTGTCTCTGTAAGACAAAAGACTACGATAGTCTTTGAAGGTAAAGGAGCAGATTACCTTGATTGTCTCTGCAAGACAAAATACTATGATAGTCTTTGAAAAGTAAAGGTGGATGACATTGATAGTCTCCGCCATACAAAAGACTATGATAGTCTTTGAAATGATAATTGTGAGGACTTTGAATCCCTTGAAAGATAAAGACGAGGACTTTGAGTCCTATGAAAGATAAAAGCGAGGACTTTGAGTCCTATCGAAGATAAAGGCGAGGACTTTGAGTCTTATGAATGATAAAAGAGAGGACTTTGAGTCCTGTGAAACAAGCCAATAGGTACTAGTACCAAGGGGCTCAACCTTATTAGAAAACAAGAGGTTGACTCTTTGAGAGGACCTCTCATCCTCGAAAGATAGGACATTAGATTTGGGAAATTGGTATGTACAGAGAGGTCCATGCACTTATGATTTTCGGGATCTAGATGCATACAACCTTCATCTTGAAATGCTAGTAATGCAAAATGGTTTTGAACCATGAAAATTGTGTAATGCTCATGACATTCTTTCCTATTTTTTTATTTTGATTTTGATTTTTTTTTCTTTTTGTGGAAAACACAGATTGACTATCTCTTTTTTAAAAGATGTGATAACTCATGCAACCTCATCCCATCTTTTTTCAAATCCCTTTAGGGACTCCCTCAGAGTGTATGCTTTTTATTTAACCACTTGACAATTTTGGAGTGGCGGCAATGGAGTCATTTGACATTTAATCAATCAACCGAAATATGGATCCAAGGGTTTTCCCTTTTTTCTTTTAAAAACTTCAATTATTTTTCACAACAAGAGAAATATAAGGCTTTAGGACCAATCGTGTGCACCATTGAAGGATGGCAATGGATTGTTACACTTTGATATATGACCAAGTGAAACTTTCTTGATTTTAGATTATAGAGTGATGCCAATGGTCTGTCGATCCCGTTGAAATTTGATGACATCGGCTAATCACGAAAGAATTTATAACGAAGCTACCCTTGGATTCGAAAGGGATCCCAAAGGAGTTTTCATGAGAGACTAACATCAGATGTACTCTACTATCACAATTGTCTTCAGGCATCTTCCATGAGCTCCTAGTCAAATGAGTTTTCTTCTCAAACGTGCAAGTGTGAAACCTTGAGGATTCTTTTTTTCATATATATATTTTTTCAACAATCACAAGCATGTGCGGATTTCATTCTAGAATCCCAACTTAAAAGAAAATTAGTCATTCTTGATCTACATGGGCTTTATTAGGCTTGTAACATGGTTAGGGGTAAGAGGGCTATGAAAGAAAAGGTCACAAAGGCTCAAAGAGTGTTTAAGGGTTACATTGAGTAAGAACCTCAAGAGCGTTGCTTGTACCTTTTGGGTTAGGCTTTACTCCTTTTGCCTCATACATTAATCTTTCATTGCACTTTTGTGCCTTTCTTGAAGAATTTGGAGATCTGATGTCTCTTTTTTTTTTCTTCTTCTATTTTTTTTACTCGCCTTTGGCAAATTTTATTTTCTTTTTCTTTTCATTTTTCTATTTTGCTTTTGTTGTTTTTCTTTGTTGTTGTTTTTAGAAAATGAATATGCTTTGTCTTAGAGGGGTAGCAAACGATAAACTCGTGTTTAGGATGTTAAAACATGGTCATGTGTCATTTCAAATCTTGACTTAGATCCTTTGTAGTTTGGATTTTGGGGCAAAACCTTAATAGCACGCCCCTGATTGTTTTTTCTCTTTCTTTATTTTTTATTACCCTAATTTTTGCCTAGGCCACCCTTTCGGGTTCTTGACCTACTGGGTAAAAACTTCTGATCTACCCCTAGGTTTGCTTGAGGTTCATGCATGGTCCCTCTCATTGCCTCAATGTAGGGCTCTGAGGTACCTATTGTTGTCTTTTGTCGCGACCTTATAGTAAGGAAAAATGAAAGAAACTATGCAGATTCTCGAAAATGAATTTTCAAGGACGAGAAACATTTAAAGGATTTCAAATTGATAGATTAAGTTGAACGAATCATGTTCTTGATAACTCACTTTTCTCTCAAAAGAACAACTTTTAGGAAATATGAGGTCACATGAATATTTGTACTTTTTATTTGAAACACAGTCAATCAAACATTTTTTTAACTTTTTACTTGTCGTTTATGGCACCCTCACCAAACGTGTAGAACGCACAATTTCTGATTGAACAGACTTAGAAGTCAAACTCAGGAGCGCATGTCACTTGAGCAAACAAACCAACAGCTTACATTCACATTCTAGTCAAAGTTAAATAAGCAAAGATGTAATCATGAGAGAATGAGATAAGGACATCAAATTTATCCATATTATTAGCATTGTGATTGTTGTTTACATTAATGGCATAAACTTGAAAATCCTAATGAGTCATTGGAGACATCTAACAACATCCTTCAAACTGCCCCATGCATAGTGTCGCTTGCCAATGTCATAATTCACAAGCGATTATCCTCCTCAAAGTTTAGTCAGTCTGCATCAATTAGACTTTTCACCTTATGTTTCAAGGTCATACAATGCTCAGTCAAATGCCCCGGGACTCCTCCATGATAAGCACATGTTGCATTCGAGTTGTACCCTCGGAAAAATGGAGGTTGAGGAACCTTGGCTGGGGTTATGGCTACCATTGCATTATCGAGTAGATATGGGAGCAAGTTAGCATACGACACTGAAATTGGGGTGAATTCTATAGGCTTCTTTGTTGGAAAATTTCTTCCCTGGTTGGTGTTTTGGTTTGTGTTAAGGGTGGTGTTTGGTATTGGATATGCGGCAAGCAGGCTTTGTGGCTGATTTAGGGGTGGCCTTTGTGGTTGATTAGGTGTTCTTGACTGGTAGGGTGGTGGGTAATGAGAAGCATTGATATTGTTGAGCTAGTGAGGAATTTGGCCATGTAGGAATGGCAGTCACAACATAGGTTCCTCCCTCCTTCTCATTCACCCTATTTTCCCCAGGCCTTTTATTTATCAAAGTAGGATAATCAAATTTGCCTCTTTTCAGACCCACTTCGATCCTTTCGCTGGCAAAAACTAAATCGGCAAAGTTTGAAGGTGTGTAACCCACTATCTTCTCATAATAGACCACTGGTAACGTGTCAACTATCATTGTTATCATCTCCTTGTCCGTCATTGGAGGTGCTACTTGAGTCGCCAGATCCCTCCACCTTAGGGCATATTCCTTGAAAGATTCATGCTCTTTTTTACACATGCTCTGTAGCTGCATCCTATTTGGAGTCATATCAGAATTGTATTGATACTGCCTAATGAAGGCCACCATTAGGTCCTTCTAAGAATGGACCCAGGAAGGTTCTAGATTAGTATACTAGGTGATGGATGCCCCAGTAAGACTTTCTTAGAAGAAATGCATCAACAGTTTCTCATCTTTCGCATACGCCCCCATCTTCCGACAGTACATTTTTAGGTGATTCTTCAGGCAAGTAGTCCCTTTGTACTTATCGTAATCCGACACCTTGAACTTCGGAGGGATGATGACGTCAGACACTAGGTACAAGTTTGCCATGTCAGCAAAGGCATAATCTCCGCCTCCTTCAATGGCCCTGAGCCTTTCCTCTATATGATCCAATTTTCCCTTTTTCTCCATAGCAAGAGGGACTTTCCCCACTGTGAAATGCAAGGGTTGTGGTTGTGGGCGAAATTGAGGGCCCTCCAAAGTGTTTGGCAAGGGTACACCACTAACTGCTTATCCCTCAATGGCGTATTCGAGGCGAGGCTCATAGTCGGCTAGATTGTGGTGGGGTATTTCATGTGCCTCCCCCATGGGTTGAGAGACATGTGCATGATCAGGTTGAGGTTGTTGGCTCTCAATGAGTATGGGAGTGGAGTTATTTTCATTCTCATCGGGAGTGTGCACCACATTGGGAGGTGTATAGTTGGGAGGCAAGCCATATGGCGAGAAGGCATGCTTGTTCTGAACTTGTACAAAATGGGGGCCGCCCGTACTTCCCAACTCTTTGCCTCCCTCACCTACCATATCCGAGGTTGGATGATTTATTTGGTTAAGGCCAGATGGGGGAGTCGGGTCCACCTCAACAATGGCGCTGGTAGCGACAACTGGAGCCACATTGACCTTCATCATCTTCTTCATGCTCATCATGGCCTCCATCATTTGTGGTCATTGGCTCTTTCACGGCCTCCATGTCGACCTTCATCCGCTCTTGCACCTCCTCTATTTCACTTATTACTCTAGCTCTTGCACGCGTTTGGTAAGGGCGACGTAAAGCGCATTCTTTCCTTTTGATAACAATGATTACAGTTCTGATTTCAAGGAAAGAATGCAATGAGTAAACGCAACCAATGAAAAGCATGGATGTATGTGAATGATGCATTGTTGAAGTATTGCAAATTTTACACAGGACATATAGTTGAATTAAAACAACATGGTCCATCACATATTGCCAAAGTGAAACTGGGAATAACACATGGACATCAAAAATCCTTATTTTCCTGTAAATTATTTAGCTTAATCATGTATTGACAGTAGACAAAGAAACCATGTAACTCGGTCCATCTTCTGCCCCAACTTTGCAAGTTGGTTACTTCCATACTTGACCTTGACTTGATGAATTTTTCCTTAAAAAAAGTTCTTGATTCAACCTCATAATCCAAGGAATAGAAATTTTGATCACCAACACTTCAACCACATCTCATAGAGATGAATGACTCGGGCATACTTATGCTATGCACAGAAAATGCAATTATGAGATTGACATGAGATGCCCTGGGAACCATCATTTTCCTAGTTAACCATGCATTAGGTACCACGTTCACATGATTTTCAATCATTTTTTTAAGAGAAATGGGTGTATAATCCCCACATAGTAGGTTTATAGCCATCCTCATGGTACCCAACACATGACTTTCTTTTGTGTTTTTTTTCGTTTTTTTTTGTTTTGCAAAGGAAAATGCAAGGATCATGCATAACATGTGAATGATGAAAATAAAATGTATGCAGTTTGTAGAACAAAAAGCATGTTAAATGAAAATGCATGATAATGCAATGACTTATGCAAAATGCAATGCATGAATATGATAAATGCAGGAATGATATGCCCATTACGAAGCCATGAAGAGATGTATGATGCAATCAAGGAACATGTCAGAGTGAGTTTCCTATGCGCCCGCCTAGTTTAGGAATCTAATGGAAAGGATCCAAAAGTCCACTTCTAGTGATAATTCCCAGGGGTGGTTTCATGTAACCTTACTGGCTTCTAGAGATATCATCCTCTTAAGTAATACATTGTGACGATAGGGACTATCAGCAACAATGCATCACTAAAATAGGAAAACTCAAGATGAGGCTTCACTATTATCAAGCGAGTCAGAGACCCAGCATGACCACAAATCGACCTCCACTCCTTGTGGCTCACATAGACCCGGGTATAGGGCCTAATATCTCAATGTGTGTGCAAGGTGTAGGTGTCATGTGTGTGTAGAAAAAATATTTCTAACTATGAATGTAATCGATAAACAAACACACACCAAACACAACAACATAGCAAAGGTTATATACAAATATGGACAAAACAAAAGATAAAAGGGGAAAGGGAAACTAAATAAAGAAGTTATGATAAACATTTGCACACTGATTGAATGACCTAACTCTCTAACAACATCCCCAGTGGAGTCACCAACTGTCGCAACCTACCATTCGGCAGGAGGGCAAAAAGGCCAAAATAATGGGCCAAAGCGTTTGTCTCCAAGGGAGAAAACGAACGGAGTCGTTACCAATGTTTATTTGATGAAAATGCTAGAAAAACCAAAAAGACAAAGGTCTACGGATTTTTTAAAGGAGGGTTTGAAGTTGTTTATGTACAGAGAAGGTATTAGCACCCCATGCGCCCGTCACAAGGGACGGCAGCCTCTAATCGAGTATGCAAAACATGACTTCAAAATTATGTTTTTTTCCTTTTCGTATTTTTTAGGTATTTTCCCTTTTTATATTTTTATTTTATTTTTTAGGGTCGACAAGGGTGTTGCCCTCGCTCCTACGTATTCTCAGGTGGGATGAGAAAATCAGACCTACGTAGTTCTTTCATCTGAGTGTTTGTTGTGTTACATTATTTTTATGTTTTTTTGAAAGATTTGATTTTAATTGAGAACAAAAGTCGTTTAAGGTGTTGGTCCTTGAAACAATATTTTGATTTTTGAAAAAAAAAGAGAGTCCTTAAGGTGTTGGACCTTGAAACGGTCTTCTCAAGTTTGAAAGGCGGAGAGAATCGTTAAGGCGTTGGACCTTGAAATGATTTTCTCAAGCTTGAAAGCCTGAGAAAATCGTTAAGGCGTTGGACCTTGAAATGATCTCAAGTGATATTTGATAAAAAGAAAATAGTTATAAGTTGGATTTATTTTTATTTTTGTTTATTAAACTTCAATCCTTTTTTAAAGATAACTTGTGGCACTAATGGCCGGTTAAAACTTACTTTACAAAAGAAAAGCAATTACCGATGATAGGAGAAGGAGATGAAGATGCACAAAACAATAAAGAGGACCAATAGGGGTCCATGAATCATGTTCAAATTCTTAAAAGCAAACACTAACCGAACGAAGAACGGTGAAGAACGAAAGTAGGAATCGATCATGAAAGCGATTTGAAAGTGCCCCGGGCTTGTTTTTTCTTCTTCCTTCTCCTTCTTGTCACTAATTTCACTAAAATGCTCTCAATATATGAAGTTGAACCTTTACCTTAGCCCCCTCACGCCTATTTATAGGAAATGAGGGGTGGAGGTTGTTCAGCGGCTCACCCAGGCGAGCTGGTTACTTCCTCTAGAAGTAATCTTGCTCACCCAGGCGAGTTAGTTACTTCAGCCCTAAGCTTTTTGGTGGCCCAGGCGAGCCAGAGGCTAGCCTGGGCGAGCCAAGGGCCTGAAAAAGTGTAAAAATGACCATTTTCCCTCCCTTTTGATTATTTTCCGCATTCTTTTCCAAAATGTTGAAAACCTTTCGAATTGTGCAGCAGCTGGTGCCAAGCAGCTCAATTCAGCTAGCAAGAATCAAAACGTTAGCAAATGAAGGTCCCCAGATGAAATTAGGGTATGACAATGTGAATATATTCTCTTTTGAATATTTGTTTGTGATCAAATTGACTGTGGACTATGATTTAATTAAAATTCATAGTGTTAATTTATTTCTTGGGGATTAATTGTTTGAAATTTTTTGCCCGCAATTATTTTTCTGTGATATTTTGTTGTCTTTTAAATTATTTTTTTTATAAAAGAATATATATTTGATGATTGAAATTTATTTAATTACACAAATAGTAAATACCTCAAGTATTAAGTTTTATAAAAAAAATTATTGTTTAGATTTAATTCCTAAAACTAGTAGAAAATTAAATTCTATTGCAAAAATTTCACAATACAAGATTACACTGTGTAAGATAATTACACAGTATAAACCCCAAAGGGCCATCATGCCAAAACCGCACCCACCAAAGGGAAAGGGGACTGACCATGCAAGGCAAAATCTCTCCCCAACAACTTGGTTATCCAATTCAACACTTGACCCTGACTCCCTCACCCACCTCTCTCTTTATTTGTTCATTTCTACTTAGTGCACAAGTAAAAGCTCTCTGCTCTCACCTTACATTAGCCACCCAAAGACACAAAACAACCAATTTCCTCTCCTTTTTCTTGCTTTAACCGTGAGCCCAAAGGAGGAGAAGGAGGAGCCAATTAAAAATTTTGCACTTCACCTTGTGGGTGGTGCCATTGCAAGGCTGAGAAGCTTGCACTCTCATCTTCTTCTCTTCTCCAAATTGTGTGAACTGAACCTAGGGTACGGGGGAGTTCTTTTTATGAACTCAGCCCATGATTTCCTTGGGGAGGAGGCAACCATGGTGAAGTGAACCTCCATTGCATTGCATGTTGGAAAAAAATGGGTTTTTAATGTTTTCTCTCAAACAATTTTTGTAAAACTATGAATGTTTGAGTTGCATGCATGTCTTCTTCTTTTCTTTTTGCTTTTTTGTGCCTTGGAAGAGCTCCTAATACAAAGGAGACTCTATCCAATTTTATTTGGATTTTTGAACAAGCTTTGATTTTTTAAATTTGGAGCTATGAGAAGGGAGAAGCTAAAGGTTGGTCGGAAGACTTTGTTCTCTAGACCAATCTCAATGATTCAAGCCTATAATAAAATCTACCCATTTATGTTTCATGAATTTTTTCTTGTTTTATTCTCGAAAAAAAATTCAATAACTTTCATGTTGAAGCCCTTAAGAGATGAGGCCATGTTGAGACCCATATGTGACATACAAAGTGACTGTCTTGTTTTGCAAATTGTGTTTGGCAGTGTGTGGTTTTCTTTAATTTTTTGCTTCTGTGGTTGTCAAAATAAAAATATGGTTACATTTAATTGAAAAAAAGAGAAATTTCTTTTCAACCATGTATGTTATAAAAATTAAGGGTTTCATATTCATTTTCTAAAGGCCAAAGTAAAACAAAGTGGCCGCAAGAAAGACATTTTGTGAAGTTTGGGAAAAATGTTGGAAAGAAAATTTTACTGGGAATGATAAAATGAATTTTTGTACAACTTTTATCTTGATGAAAAGAGGGTTTTGTTAGAACTTTGCAAATCTTTGAACTATGTCAAACTAGAATACTCTTTGTCTTGCTGCCTTGTAGAATTTTTATGTATTTTCTTAGATTTTTGCAAATGAATTGGTTTACCTTATTGGAAAGATAAGAAAATTTTCTTTAAGGTTATATTAAAATTTAATGTTGATAATTGTTTTGCTAAATTCTACAGAGTCTTGAATTTTCTTTATTTTCTAAAGTTAAGGTTTTTAATGCATGGTTACTTTGTTATGTTAAAGTGTTATTTTCTTTACTAAGTGTTGTTATGAGGAATTGTTAATTTTGTCTAAGTGGTGTATGTTGATTTTAGTTGTGATTATATGAAATGCAATATGTTTTCTTATGATTGAAAGACCCAAGGAGTAGGAATCATGTACAATTATAACTGTAGAAAGTGTTTCTTTACTTGGAGAATGGGAGGTGTGACCTCGGGCATTTGTTGCATTTGATGATTTATGTGTGACCCAATTGACTTATAACTAGGGATTGTAATGAACTTGTATGTCAGACCTTGTGTGTGGTAGTTACAAGGACTCGAGCACGAGTCCCACTGTTAACTAGGACCTTGTTCTAATAGGCACAATACATCTCAAAAGATGTGGATCTTTATGTGGTGGATGTAAGGACTCGAGCGCAAGACCCAATGCTTACTAGAACCATGTTTTAGTGTACATTGTGTGTCTCAAAATACGTGCAATATTGTATGTTAGTTCACAAGAAATTAGGCAAGAGTACCTGTGTGGTTAAGATGTTTTCTCCGAGAGAGTAATGAGCTTGAGAGATATGCATGCAGGCATGGACTCGCGATGGAATGTTGAGATATTCTTCAAGAGAGTAATGTGGGGGATCATGCTGAAGTAGTGAAAGCTCGCTAGGCGACAGTAGATTGGCGGTTTCGCACCACAAGATGTGGATGAAGTCCTTGCTTTTGTTTATGATGTTAAGTCTGGAAGATTCCCGGACTTGGTTCGCCATTAGATGATGTTTAGTACCTGTGCAGTCGAGACCCATGGCAATGATAAAGTAAACCCTCAGTGAGGAGTGGTTGAGGAGTAAGTCCTCAAAGTTAGGATGGCCTTAGGGAGTAGTACCTGAGGTATGCTCGCTGGCTTGAGAGTCCTTGGGGATAACGATGTTGAGTTTGTGGTTTTGTTTCCAGAGTGTCGACTTGGCAATCCTGCCAGATGTGTGGCAAAACCATTCTATGAGAGCATTTCCATTGTACCATGGCCTAAAGTGTCCCCCAACAGTCATCTAAATTAGAATGTTGTACGATCATTGAGTTCTAGGAGTTCAAGTGGTTGCTAACCAATGTGATATATATGTTGAGTTAGTAAAAAATAGTGACTCCTTAATATGCATGTGAGATCTGGTAGATAAACACAATGCAGTGGTTGCTAGTCTTATGTGAATTGACTTGTGTTTTGGTTGGCGAAGCAGAAATACTCACCCTTTACATTTTTATTAAGGTCAAAGGAGCCAAAGCTTCTTCTTGAGATTGACTCTGGAGTTTGGGAAATATACTCCACATACTCCTTGACCACTTCATTGGGTACTTCAATTCACAGTGATGTCTGAAGCTGAGATCGAGGAGGCGCCAAAGTATGCGGAGTATTTCATATGGTGGGTATAGCCCACACTGCTCTACTACCTTATGTTGAGCCTATAGGAATCATTGAGATTTCGTCTTCATTGTCTTCTTTGGACATGCCTGAGTATGTGTCAGGGCCACCTTATGTCGAGGAAGACTTTCCTCAATATGTGCCAAGACCACCCCATGCCGATGAGAACTCTGAGCATACAGTGACAACCTCTCTCACCCTAGCACATGTTTCAGGGGATGAGATCGAGGAGGACCTAAAGATGTTAGAGCATTTTGTTTACCGAGGGTTCAAATCCCTCTCTTTCTAAATCTTTACCAAATTCATCAATATTACTCATCACAATGCATACCATTATTTCAAAAAAATTATATGGACTCTTTGATCATGATTTTTGGTAATACAAAAAATATTTGAAAAAAGCAGGCATGGAGGACCAGTCAAAGGTGGCAAAGGAGCCTCTTGATCATGTCATGAAGGATGACACAATGATATAGGCAGGAAGCTTCCCCAAGGAGGAGCCAGATGGCTCACTGAGGAAAGCAGTAAGGAGGATCCATATAAGGATATATGGGATGTTTCCTCATGAGAGTCCTGTTGTTAGGGATCTTTTAAACTGTCGACCTCTTGTCTCACCTTTTTTTCGTACAGTTTCTTTTTCAGGTTTGAGTTAGTGGTGATTGCTCTAGGGCTAGATGTCTTCCTTTCTTTTGCATATGTATGGGTATACCTAGGTTCAAGATGTTTTGTTTGCACTTGCAATCATAAGCTTTTTTATTATGTGTATTTTGGGAAAAATTCACATT
This sequence comes from Glycine max, assembly GCF_000004515.6. Classification (NCBI taxonomy): domain Eukaryota; kingdom Viridiplantae; phylum Streptophyta; class Magnoliopsida; order Fabales; family Fabaceae; genus Glycine; species Glycine max. The sequence goes on along the minus strand of NC_016088.4, from coordinate 34,752,217 downwards.
CTAATGTATCTAACGGTTTCAAAATCAATACTTATTGTAATTAAGTGTTTTTACTAAACACTTTATTTTTATGTCACGTCTTGTATGAATAAAGGAATCAAAAGAAAAAAAGAATTGTTCAATCTTCTTAAGATAAAATGTTTCCTCAATCGTATTAATAAACATGATTATATTAAAATGAGTTTACATATCAAGAAAAATTGTATATTTATTCATAAAAGATTTTAGGATGTCACAAGGGGAGAATCCCACTAAAGGTAATCAGTCAGATTCTTTGACGGAGATTAATCATCGAAAAAATTGATAAATACTTTATACCAATAAATGATTACCCAAAAAAACTCATTCAAGTGATTCAACCATAAAGAAATGCATCCTCCTCCTTCTCTCATAACACGAGTAATTTTATTTCTCACATTACTTGCATGTTGCACATTAACATCACATCACTTTTAATCTTATGTTGCAGTTGCACCGTCAATCTTAACATAAAAGTATAAAAGATAATATTATTTTACAATACACATAATCAGGATTGTGCCTATTAGTTCCCAATAAAACAAATAATAATAATAATAATAATTTTAGTAAATTGCAACAACCTTCCCTAAGATTTACCCAAATTACACATACACTCCCTTTTTTCACCCTACACCTCAAACAGGATTAGCCCTATATAATTTACGGGTCATGTAACAGGCATGTGCATTTTTTCCTAAAATACCCCCATTTCATCTTCTTTATTAAGCCCCTTAAGCAAATTTTTTTTGCAAAGAATAGAAATTTCGAAGAATCATTATCAACAATTTTGACAAAAACAAAAATTGAACTAATAAATTTTCAAAATAAATTGCTATAAGCAAATTAAAACTAGCTTAAAAAATTAGATTAAATGGATACATAATCCCAAAGCAAGAACTTAAATCACTCATGACTCATCAATTCAGAACTGAACAACATTGTTTCAACAATCAAAAACAATAGTTTTGATTGATAATTAATTCAAGAAAAAGAAAAAAAGAAGCAAAGGCACACAGAAACCTAGCAACCCTTGCCCTCGAACAAAGCCCGACTCCATCATGGCAACATCACTTTCATCGCCAAAACCAATGTGCAAACTCCTCTTGTGGTGTGTGGCCTGAATAATGGGCGAAGATCTACACATGCGATTGGATAAACAACTTTCCTTAACAGTGTTGTCACGCACTGTAGTAGTGAGATCAAGGGGAAGAAGCCCTTCTTGGTGGTCAAGGGACCGCGGGGGTCCTTGCAACAGGGGAAGCAAAAGAGAGCTAGCGCACATTCAGCTTACATCCTTGCGATGGTGCAAGCGAGGGACTCATGGCACAACGAAAGTCGTCTTTTCATCCATTGGTCATCTCTATTTGAAGGAGAAATTAGGATTTTTTGCAATAAGCATTGTTTGGGCTTCATTCTCAACCACATCAATGTTTTTGTTCCATGGAGTTGAAAATAGAGATGACATTTGTTAGTTTGCAAAAAAGATGAAAACGTTAATCTAACTATATTTAAGTTTTGGATCAAAATTTTAACTCCATGTTGTTGATCTAAAGTTCACTTAAAACTATCACAACCATTAACCAAACTTATATTTCATAATAGTCAATGATTTTAATCATATATGATCTAATATTAATGTTTAAAACAATAATTTTATATAAATTATATATTTGTTAAATAGGATAAGAGAAATATAATTATTCTGATATGTATATATACACATATATAAAGTATAACCTTAAATATAAGCATAAGTAATAATTATTTTTAAAATTATCCTTTTAACTATTATTTTAAAGATAAAGGTTATTTAAAATTACTGCACACATATATTTATAATATTAAAAAAACTGTTTTTAAATTCTCACGATTCATTTTCAAAATTATGATTCATTTTTAAAACGTAGTGTAAAATTTCATTTATCAATTTGTTAAAATTTTTATAATTAACTAGATAATATTAAAACAATAATACAGAATTTTTTTAATTAATAATTAAGCATATAAACTAAAAAATAATAAATATTTTAATTTGTGTTATGCTAGTGAATTTCATTACCTATATATTTAAAAAATGTAAATATTTTACAATACTTTTTATATTATGATGAGTCGCATCACATCATATTACCATTAAGACTAGATGGTGGAGATTGAATATCAATTTATTTTGGCTACCAGACCTTTAAAATTCACTGCACTGGTTTCTTTAGATTGAATTAAAGATACAACAATTATAAATGAAAAATAAGTCTCGGTTACTTTGTGTTATTATGAACAATAGCTCTTCTCAAAATCTCAAACATACTTGAATCACTACAGCTGGTAGCTTTAAGATCTTAACAGGTAAAAGGCGGAATCAATCTGCTTGAGGAGCAGTGCATTTGTCAACATCTCTATGAAGCATATTGCTCAGAGTTCACCATCCCAAAGCTCTTCAACGGTCTTAAAGGCACCATAGGTCTCGTCAACAAAAAAAGTGCCCTTAATTAGTCTATCCTGCATGAGTAAATTCCATGTGTTAATTCAAAAAATGAAGCTTTCAACAAAAAGTAATCCTGCATGAGCAGCCTGTCCTGCATTTTATTGTTAAGCCACACAAAAGCATAATACAGTATAACATAAAATGTAGAGGAAATGCATATCAAGAGAAAAAAAAAAAACTAGATAATAAAAAGGGAATGCTTAATTCCATTCTCACTTTTCTTTTTTAAAAAAATTGTTTTCTAAATCAATTTTATACTACTGATCAACAATTAATTTCTCATCCAAAATCTATTAAGTTTTGAAAATAATATTATCTCATCTTGTTCAACATCTTCCTCAATTCTACACTCTGCTCTGTGTCTTGTACCACCCTACCCTCCGCCAACAGTCTAAGCAACCTCATTAAGTTTTATTTGAAAACCAAAAACAGTTTTTGAAATTAAACACACCCTAAGTATCTAACTACTCGCCTGCTTAATTTCAGAGAACTTATCCATCACTTCTTCTGGAATAGACCAGTCAAACACATCAAAGTTTCCCTTGATTCTGGACTCATTAGTGCTCTTAGGCAGCACACTATGACCTGTTTGCAGTCCCCACCTAAGGGCAACTTGTGCCGGTGTCTTCCCCAATTTCTCTGCAATCTCTATCACAACAGGATTCTTAAGAATGTCACTTTTGAGAACTCCTGGTGAGCCCAGTGGAGAATATCCCTGAAAAGAAATTCATCATATAAATAGTTACATTACAAATATCAGAAGAATAAAGAGTGGTTGTTGAGGCACCATCAACTTAATTTGAGTATACACCAAATTCATTTTTACCCAGCTCTAGCCAATTTCACCAAAAGTGATAATTTTATTTCTAAGTCATAATTTACAGGAATATTAGGTCCTTTAAGTGAAAGTACATATAATGTATATCATACTTACAGACAGATGAACTCCTTTAGATTCACAGAATGCATGCAGCTTTGGCTGCTGCCATCCTGGGTGCAATTCCACTTGGTTAACAGCAGGAGGCACTCTTGCTATATTCATGAGATCTTGAAGCTTTTTTGAAGAGAAATTGCTAACTCCTATGGCTCTTGCCTTGCCTGAGTCATAGAGTGCCTCCATTGCTTTCCATGTGCTGGGAATGTCCGGTTGATCGAGATATTCCTTCTTGAATCCAACTGATCCGCTTTTCATGCGCACTGGCCAGTGGATCTAAAACATAAATCAATTTAGTTTGTTTGAACGGAGAGACTCAAGAGAGCAATTGATGAAATTGAAATAAACCCTTGCCCCTTGGTAACTAAACTAAGCATTATATGAATGTTTGAAAACCAATGAACTTTATTCAATTCAGAAACCATAAATGCTAACAATATACTCCCCTCCAACACTCTTTAAATTTAGAGATACATACTCTCCTACTGGGTTCCTAAGACTATTTTAGTGAGAGACACTCTCCTATTAGGTCTCATTTCCCAACCTAGTAGGACTCACATCAATTTCAACTAATAAAAAAGAGTACGAGGAAAAGAAAATGTTAAAAGATGTACTGCTAGTTTTCTACACTTCTCTAATTTGAATCTAGAGCACTTAACCTTCCCCCAAATTGCCAACATGAATTCACATATCAGTAAACATAATGCATGCATACCAGATAGAGGTCAAGGTAATCAAGTTGCAAATCCTGCAATGTTTTATCCAATGCTTTGGGCACATCTTCTGAAGCATGATCTGAACACCTGAAAATATAGCCAACAAAGCAGAGGTTCTTCCTTCAGCAACCAAACACTTACAATCTTTTCCAATATTCAGAGAGAAAACACAATTTTTAAGACAACAAACCAGAGTTTGGAGGTGATCCATAAGTCCTCACGCTTCACCACACCATCATCAAAAAGCTTCTTAAGAGCAGAACCAATCTATAAAAACCAAAATTAAGAAGAAAAAAATACATTAATTCGCTTGCAAAAATGACTGCTTCTCGCTATTTTTCAAAACAAGATTATATCACATAGTAGCAACTCCAATAAATTCTGAGGTAAAATAGCACCAGCTGAAACAACCCAGAATGAAAAATTAACAATTTTCACAATTCACATCTTTTAATTATTATTTCTAGTAGTGCAAAGGAAATATTATAAATAAAAAAATACAAAAGAGAAAAAAATAAACCAGAATTACACAAACAAGAGTAATCAAGTGAAAATTATTATTACCTCTGCTTGATTGTTATACGCTTGAGCACAATCAATATGCCTGTATCCAACCTGAAAAACCATAACCCGACACCAAATTTAGTTATCAATTCCACCTAGAAAAAATCAAAACTACAAAAATGTTTGCCCAAACATAAACAAAAAAAAAAACTAAAATTGAATTTTATTTACATAGCAATGAAAACTATTAGAGATTTAACATCAATTAGCAATACGAAAAAATTAAAATATATAAGTAGGAGTACTAACCCTAAACTTACAAGAATTAGAACTAAACTCAAATCATAAGAAAAACTAAAACCAGTGGAGAAATATTCTTCAGTTGAATTAGTATTCTATTGAGAAATGAGAAAAGGCTAAAAAAAATGAAATGAAAATAAAAATAAAGAATTTGGGTTTTACCAGAATGGCTGTGGTGACAGCTTTGGCTACAACACCAGGCTCAGCTTGCCAAGTGCCTAACCCAACAGAAGGAATCTTGGCCCCTGTGTTCAACTCAAAGAATTTTATTAACTTTGCCATTCTTTTCTTTCTCAACAATAATAATAAGCACAATAATTAGTTAGAAATAGAAATGCATCCAACACTTCTAGTGATGAATATTATGAGTTCGGTTTTAGTTCGAAGCAATTTTGTGTATTTATAGGCAAAAAAAACTGAAGATGAAGAAGTGGACAGTGGAGGAGACGGTGAGGTTAGGTGGGTTCGATTTTCTATGGACAGTTCTTTTATTTATTCGTTCAATTGGAGAATCAGAGTCGTGTGATGAAACAGACGGCTCTAGTTTTATCTTGTAAATTTAACTGAAAACTGAGACTTGATATATGAACCGTACGATTTTCATCGACGGTTGGAACTTGGTAACTCGGAAATGATAGCTGTGGCGAATCTGAATCCGGGGTGTTTGGTCTTCACATGAAGACTCTCGAAAGTGAAAGGCTGACATATGCACACACGTCATTTACGAAAAAGTGAATGCGTGGAGACGCATTATTTTGAAGAGTTTAATCATGAAATTGATATTGTTTAATCAATGGATCAATAAATTTAAATTATTAGGATGAGTCTTTCTAGCAGTTATGTACTTTTGTTAAGTGTTAAATAAATGAAAAAAAAAAACGAAATGTCTTTTTTTATTTATTATTGTAAAGTATGTACTGTACTTTTTTTTTTACTAGATCCGTATTCTATATCCTGTACCTATTAAATTCACCTTCTAAAATTATAGGATTAATTTTTATATTATTTTGATAAATATATGTTAATAGATATATCAATGAATATATTTTATATACACACATGCGTCATAAATTATTATTATTGAAAATGTTATCTTTAGGTAGGATTCCTTTTACTCTATGATATCTTGTATGTTTCTTTTTTATTTTCTTTTTAAAATATTGATTTACTTCATTAACTTTTTTTTTTTTGCATGCTTGACTTGGGTAAAAAAAGTTAAATGAAATTGTTTAATTACAATAAATTTAACAATTAATTTGTTTTCACGAATTAAAATTATAATAAAAAAGAAAAATGAGAGAAATGTTTTGATGATAATAAAAGACTTGAGATTTAATAAATAGAATAATTTCTTTATAAGTTTTTAATTTTTTTAAATGAAATATTAAACGCACTACCATGTAAAAATATTAATATAATAATACATATTTCTTTGACATATTTTTTTTTACAAAATGTTGTGTGTACCTAGAGAGCGGGAGAAAAATTAAAGGTTATCTTGCATCAACATAAAAACTGTTTTTTTTTTCTTTTTTTAAGTCTTTTATCCCATCTTAATAATTGAAATTATTAAAATTATAAATAATGTTGGTATACAAACTAATTCAAATGTCAAATATTATAATTTTAAAAAAAGTCAACAAAAATAGAAAAGAGGTAGAAGATTAGAAAGAAAATAAAAACAAATAAAATTTAAAACAATAATAAGATAAATATATATATGGAAGAAAATAAATAGCAAAATTAAAATTCTAAACAAAAAGAAAATTAGACTTTATGTGTATAATATAGAAATATTATTTTTTTATATATATATATATATATATATATATATATATATATATATATTATTTGTTGATTTTTATACAATATATATATATATATATATATATTATTTGTTGATTTTTATACAACAAATCTCATTTATTTATTTAAAAGGTACAAGTGACCAAGAAAAAAAAAACTAAAGCACCCCATTCCCAACAAATTTGTAACCCGTAGTATATATGTATGACAATAATAAACAAGAGAGTTTTGTCAAAACAAAACTATTATCCATAATATAAACCCAATTTTTGGAAGTTCCATGAAGATTGAAACCAATTAATCAGTGAATATTGAAGTCCTTCACGAGCAGAAACCCAATGATATATGTTTGTATCATCACTTTATCCATCAAAGCACTACGTCTTTTTAGAAGAAAAAAAAAATTCAACATAAAAGGTAGGTTAGACATCAAATAGTATAAGAAATTAAAAAAATCAAGAGAATTGAATAAAATGATGGAAGCTTACTTTAAAGAGAGGCTAAAAAAATTAGATAGACTAGTGAATAGTCTGATTTCTCTTAAAATGGAACTCCATCCTCCTATTTCTCTTTCTAGCTTATATATATTGAAACGAAGTGTAGTGGTTCAATTGCAATTCCCCAAAAGAAGCAAAACTCGAACAAGATAAAGATTAGCATTAAGACTCTCAAGAGGACTCACTTTGTCGTCCAAGTGAGCCCTCAGGACATGGTAATTCTTCATATTAAATCATTTTCTTTTACTTATTTTTTTTGCTTTTTATTTTTCTCGGTTGTTGTTGTTTTTCTATTTTTATTTTAAGATACCTATAGTTACATTTGTGTCAAATTTTATTCAATATTTCAATTTACATTTTTTTGATTTTTTTGGACCATTAATTTTATTTAGATAAAACAATTGTTTTTTAGTTCTTTTGTAATTTTCTCGCTGTAGGAGGTGTTTTTAAAAAAAAATTGAAGTACAACTACATTTGTGTCAAATGCCACCGAATATTTGAATTTACATTCTTCTGATTTTTTTTTCAGTTTTATTTGTTGGATCGAGTGGTCTCAGAATAATTAAGAAGGGGGTTGAATTAATTATTCATAAATCTTTACTAATTAAAAATTACTCTTCTAAGGCTTTTACTAAATTGTTAAGAGAATGAGGAGTAGAAGATAAACTTAACAGGAAGTAAAAGCGGAAATTAAATGCACAGCGGAAAGTAAAAGAGTAGGGAAGAAGGAAACAAACACACAAGAGTTTTTATACTGGTTCAGCAACAACCCGTGTCTACATTCAGTCCCTAAGCGACCTGCGGTCCTTGAGATTTCTTTCAACCTTGTAAAAATCCTTTTACAAGCAAAGATCCACAAGGGATGTACCCTCCCTTGTTCTCTTTGAACCTAGTGGATGTACCCTCCACTAGAACTGATCCACAAGAAATGTACTCTCTCTTGTTCTCAGTCAAACCCAAGTAGATGTACCCTCTACTTGTACCACAAAGGATGTACCCTCCAATGTGTTAAGACAAAGATCTCAGACTGTTAAACCTTTGATACTTTGTGAATGGGGATACAAAAGAATTCTTAGGCGGTTAGTCCTTTGAACACTTTTGTATAAGGGAATGAGAAGAATCAAAAGAATTCTCAGACTGTGTCGTTTTGAATTCTTTGACAAGGGAGAAGGGAGACACAAAAGAATTCAGGCGGTTAGTCCTTTGTTCTTTTGGAAAAGGGAGAAGAGAGACACAAAAAGAATTCAGATAGTTAGTCCTTGGCGAATTCTCTTTGGCAAAGGGAGAAGAGAATGAAAAAGATGAATAGCACAAGTTTTCAAGGTTTAGAAAAACCAGAAAACTTTGGAAAGCTTTTGGCAAAAGGAAGAAGAAGAAGAAGTTCAAAGAGACTCTAGACTTGTAAAGGATTGATTGAATAAGTGTAAAAGTATATTGAAAAGCAAATCAAAGTCTTGCTTTTATAGACTCTTCATGTCTGGTCAAGACAACCATTTAGAAGAGTTATAACTTTTTAGAAAAACTTAAAACCAATTTGAAAAGGTCAAAACTTTTTTGAAGAGTTACATCTTTTGATTTATCAGAAACAGTCATTGGTAATCGATTACCAAATAAGTGTAATCGATTATACAAAACTTTTATGTGAAAGGATGTGACTCTTTACATTTGAATTTGAATTTCAACGTTCAAAGGCACTGATAATCGATTACCAAAACATTGTAATCGATTACAACATTTTGAAATTAATTAGAACGTTGTAAATTTAATTTGAAAACTTTTTCAAAACAATTTTGCTACTGGTAATCGATTACCAGATACCAGAGAGTAAAAACTCTTTGGTAAACATGTTTTGAGAAAAACCATGTGGTATTCAATTTTTGAGAAAACCTTTTCATACTTATCTTGATTAAGCCTTCTCTTGATTCTTGAATTTTGAGTCTTGAATCTTGATCTTGATTATTGAGATCTTGAACCTTGAATCTTGATTCTTGACTCTAAACTTTCTTCTTGAGTCTTGAATTCTTCTTGATTCTTATCTTGAACTATTGAATTGTTCTTGATTCACTTGAGTTGTTCTTTGATTGATCTTTGATTCACTTGAGTTGTTCTTTGATTGATCTTTGAACTTTTTGTCATCACCTTTGTCATCATCTTTTGTTATTATCATTGTTATCATCAAAACACCTTTGAATCATCTTTGATTCACCATGAAGCTTTGTTTCTACATTAGTCTGATTAAACAATTTTCTTTTAATTCTTTTGTAATTTTCTTGCTGTAGGAGTTTTTTTAACAATTAGGTATTGTTACATTTGTGTCGAATGATATTGAATATTTACATTTTTGTAGACTATTTTTTTTGGCATTGGATTGTTAATTTTGTTTAGATTAAACCTTTCTTTTAATTCCTTTGTAATTTTCTCGCTATAAGAGTTTGTTTTTTAGTTACATCCGTGTCAAACGCTATTGAATATTTTGAATTTACCTTTTTCTGGAATTATTAGGTTGATGATGTGGAAGAATATAGAGACAACGCAAGGTGTTGGTGTTTAGTTTGTTGTGCAACGAATGCTAATTCATCATGGGAAGGTGCTTAAGGATGCCACAACTTTGGAGGAAAATAAAGTTGTTAAGTATAATTTTGTGGTGATCATGTTAAGCAAGGTGATGTAATGTTTTATTTTGGTAGTTGGATTATTTTTGTTCTCTTAATCTTTTTAAGAATGAAGAGAGAATTATAGATATAGACCATGGGATTATATTTTTAATGGTCTAGATTAAAAGAAAAAAATGTTATGAGATTCATATTAAAGTAGATTTTTTAATTCTTGTAAGCATCCATATTGGAAACTAACTATTGCTATTTAGAAAAAAAAATTAAATTTAAGATTTCATATTATCTCATTATTTTTTAATTGTTTCTTAAATAAATCAGTATTACTTAATCATTGTCATCTTCATTTGTTTTTAAAATCCCAAATTATCCCACTACTTCTTTTAATTTTATTTTTATTCTGAAGAACTTCAAATGTGTTTTTTTAAAATAAATATAAGAATTATTTTTTCAACAATAAAATAAATATATGATAAAGTCTGTGTTTTTTCTCTTTTATATGCAATATAATATAATATAATAGAAATGCATACATACATGTACATGTATGATAGGACTTGTGTTTTCACTAGTAATAGGACATCATGAATTGTCTAATTGATCTGATCAAATAAAATGATATCAATCAAATTTATTAGTATTTGATTTGTAAAATGCAATCACAAACATTGATATCAATTCATAAAATACAAATGAAAAATGATATTAGGTACAAAATATTATTCAACAAATCCGTACGAATCTTATGTGCCACTAACTGATTGGTGTAGTTTTTATTCTCTTTCCTAGAATGTTTAAGCAATAACTTGATTGAATAGTTTTGAATTCATGAGAGATTTTCTTACTAATTAGCATCACTGAATACAAATTCATGTATTAATATCTGAGTATTCATTAATTTATTTATAGTTATATTATTAATTATTAGAAATATTCTAGTCATTATTGATTATTGTAATTAAATATTTCATAATTAAATAAGTATCTTAAATACCATAAATGATAAATATATTTTTATAAATTAAAAATAAAATAAATTTATTTAATACTCTTTTTGGAGGAAATGAACATGGGATTTTCATGGAACATCACCCCATAAAATAAAATCTTCTTTTATATATTTATATATATATATATATATATATATATATATATATATATATATATATATATATTTAGTTTTATTTTGTCTCTTGTATAGGTATTAAATTTATTTTATAATTTATATGAGAAATTTATTTTATATTATTTTGAATTTTAAATATATTATTAAATATTTAATTTAAATTTTAATAAATATATGTTAGTAGATATGTCAATAAATCATTTATCCGATTCTTAGGTACTTATTAATTGAATTATTTGAAGGGGATGAATATGAAAGTGTCACATGTCATCACCTCATAAAATAAAAAACCATATATATATATATATATATATATATATATATATATATATATATATATATATATATATAAAAGGATGAATCAAATTACACCGGTGTAACTTTGATCACTATTATACCATTTTTATATCTTAATATAAAATATAATTTTTATTTATTCAACCATTAATTATATCTACGTATTATCAAAATCGTTTATGTCAAATAAATTAATATAAAATTTTATGTATATGATTATGTGAAAAGAACTTTTAATATAACAGTAAGTTTTTAAAAAATATTAACCACTTAAAAATTATAAAATAATATAATAATTATAAAAAATACATTGATGTAATTTGATTCTTTTATTCTATATATATATGTTTATTAGATTTAAGATTGTAATGTAAAGTAAGTACTTGTTATACTTTTAAGATATTAAGCATACCTTAGTAATTTAATATTTCTTTTACTATTATTATTAAGAGAAAGAGAGGCGTTCTTGATCTCTATATCCCACTATAAAATTAAAAAGGTAAAGAGAGGGATGGAAATTATAAATAAATGTATATAGGTGTTTGAGATTGATTTTTTTAGGATGAAATTGAATTTTATATATAGTTAGTGGAGTGATTCTTATATGCAATTAAAATATTATAATAATATCCTGATAAAAAAAAACTACAATAATAGTATAATTTATAATATTAGATACATAATAAAATAATTAAAAAATGTAAACTCGAAAAGCAAAATTTTCTTTAAAATTGTTGTAGATTACACATTATAGATTAATTAAATACTTTAAATAAATAAAATATTATTATGAGTAAATTTTATTGATCATCCTTCAAGTTTTGTAAAATTACCTAATAAATTCCTACAATTTTTTTTTTCATTTATAGTAACATTTCTTGTAGAGAAGCATTGGCCAAGCATGAAGCCTCATCTTCTGCTCTCTGGCGAGTTTTGGACTCTTATTTTGCTGATGCCCTAGTCATCTATAGCTTTCCCTTTTGTTGTTGTGTTTTCTTTCCTTCACCGATTAAAACAAAATATGTTGTTAATGTGTTTGACCTTAATTTCATTACTATATTTTAGTCTATGAATTTCACGGAATGAATCTGATATGTCAATTATAATATAATTGTTTATTATAAAAGTAGAAAATTATTCATATCGTATAATTAAAGTAAATATATATTAAATAATCTTCATAAAATTTAATAAGTTTATTCATATAAAAACATAAAATATGTCTAAATATAACTAATAGTTTGTCTTGTGTAATATACAAGATAAATGCTTATTTTATATAATTATATTTTTAATAAATAAATAATTTTAAATATAAAAATATATTGTTATTAAAATTTGTGATAGATAAATATTTTTTAACATATAAGTTATATTTTAGATATATGATAAATAATTTATATTGGGATACAAGATTATTTGAAGTTATTGTTAATTTTTTTTAAAATCATTAAAATTTAATTTAGAAATAGAGACAATTCGTTAAAAAAAATATTCTAAAAACACTCTCATCCAAAGAAAACTAAGAAAAATACTTTCATTGAATAATAACTCCTAAAAATACTCTTATTCAATGTATTTATTTTAATTTATATATAGTGGATTAGAATAAAAAAGCGCAAGAATCAACCTAAAAGCACTCTCAATGAGATGTTTGATCAGTATATATGATGTCATAAGTTCTAACATCATTGTAAACGCGTAAGAGAGAGAGATGATAAGAATGTTGAATATTAACAATATTCATATTTTAAAATTTTAAATAATCTTTTCTTATTAAATAAATTGTATGTAAGTTTTAACGACATTTTAAATAATTTGTTCTTGTTGTAAGTAACCTTTTTAACTCTAGGTTTCCTATCCCCCAAAATTTATGTTAAACTCCTGTAAAAAAAATGAACCTTTTTAAAGTTGTCAACAAATTTTAAAAACTTTATTTATTTTTTTATCTAGTGAGGTACGAAGTATAATCTGTATTAGTAGTGATCAAATCTTATTTAAAAATATTTTATCACATACAAAATAAATATTTTTTTTCCAACATAATTTATTCAATATTTAATACTGAGATTATGCAAACAAATTTTTTGACAATTTCAATTTTGTAACAGCTTTGTAGAATCTAAAGTTAACACTGATAGAGATTAAAATATAAAAAATTGCATATATAAGAACTAAAATTTAGAATTTTAAATATAAAGAAAAAAAAAGTATAAATAAATATAAGACTAAGTGAATAATTAAATGTGTATTTTTTTCCCCGCGTTCACAACTTTGTAACTAGTAAGTGTTTGTGTTTTTTTCTTAGACTTTTTTGTAGCTTTCCCACTCATAAGAAGAAAAAAAAAAACCTTTGTAAACCACTAACTACTAACTAGCATCTCCTCGCCGGCAGAAGCTACAAAGTCTACCACTTTGGAATATTTATTCATTATGGATTAGGAATCTAATGAATAATGTTTGCAGGCCGAAATAGTCCAAAATAAATAATTGTAAAATTAATATTTAAATATTTTTAGTTTTTGTATAAGTAGAGTTATGTCATGCTAACTTAAAATAGTCCATATACAATTTCTTAATTTTTTTTAAAAAAGTTGTAAAGTAATCCTTGGTTCTTTTTCATATTTTCTTTAATTTTCGCTTTTCTAAACTTAGAAATATCTTAGAAATCTTAAAACCACGAAGAACTTCTCTTCAATCGTTGTATTGCTTCTTGTCGTAAAACTAGAACATTGAGTGAAATTGGAACCTAAATCGTCAACCATTGAATCTTTTTTCTTTTTTATGCTTTCGAAATAGAAACGAGACTACATAAAACTATATGATATTTTCCTAATCTTATATATTTACTTGGAGAAAGATGTTGAGAATTTTCAATAAACCTTATAAAATACTAAATGAGCACTAAAACACATTACGTCAGATTATCAAGAGGTTTTGAGGAATACCTGGATCCATAGAGCTTGATTAACACGCAGCGGAATCTTACAGCGGTCACGAACAATTGGCTTAATGATCTTCCTCAACTAAATCACATTCTTTCTTATGGGACATTCGTTTTCTCTTCAAATGGGGAGAGGAGAAACTGTTTATTGATTTGGTGTATTGGGGACCATAATCATGTCTTATGTTTTAAACCTATTAGGGTTCCCATTATTCCCTAATGGGCCAAACTGGTTTCCGCTCATTAAGCCCATATCAATTATCTGTTGGCAGTCTAATGAGCTCACTTCAATAGATCATTTTATATTGAACCCATTTAAATGTAAATAACTAATATAAATGTTATAATATAATATGTATCCCATATTAATTAATTAGGAATTATAAAATTCATAACAATCTCCCACTTGGGCTTCATATTAACCTTATACATTTATATCACAAAATTCTTTAGGCGCGCAACCGTACGTTATTTACTTTTAGACTCCTTTTATACAATCTGGTCCATCTCATACAGCAACAGGAAACCACAGCAGTTTTCATCATAATTTAGCTTGACTAAGTCACAATGATCACCACTGTTACTCATACTCGATGACATAGATCAAATATGGATAAGCGGCATGGAAATTACATACAATGTGATCTTAATCATGTCTATTTCCAACTAGTCCAAACTTTATTCTTTATAGAGATCAATCCAAAATGCATTACAAATATTGCACACAAACAAACTTATAATGAAATGATAAACTTCAACTTTATTTCTGCAGAAAATCCAAATAACAAAATGTTTGCAAATCATAAGATATAGAACATGAAGAAGACTCCCACTGAACTAAGGTACTATCAGGAATTACAGTAAGTGGATCAGCTAGCATGGAATGAGTTCCTATATGTTCTATACAAATCTATATTTTCTGGATTCTTTATTTAACAACCAAATACTTTATGTCAACAAACTTTTATTTGGTTGAAGCCTTAATAAGACTGCTAAGATATTGTCTCAATAAACACCTAATGGTTACTTAATGTTGGCAACAACAGGAAAACCGGTTACAATAATTTAGCAATCATAAATTCTAGTATGATGTCTCATAGCAAAATATTAATTCCACCAACATGGTTAAATATGGATCCTTATGTAGAGTGATTGCTATTAAGACATTCTGAAAAATCAAAGTCAGAATACCCAATGATCTCTAAACTTCTAGACTTTCGATATGAAAACACATAGTTTCTTGTTCTCTTCAATTAACGCATAATACGCTTTACTACTTCTAGTGTTACATACCAAGATTACTCATATATCACCTTAGGATTCCCACAAAATAATTTACACATGCAGATTTGGGATTCACATAATATGAGTAATTTAAACCATAGTAGTAACAACAACAACAATTAAAGAAGAGAACAACAACCATGCAATGCACAAATAATCTTTATGGTAAATTTCAAGATCCAAACAAGATACCTAACACACCATTAATCCTTGATCTTTGGATTGAAAAAGACTAACTGCAAGTGGTACTCTCAATGCATTGATCAAACATTGGTGATAAGTCCTGTCAAACAAAGGTTGTCTTTGGACACTCCATTGCTCACATGAAAAACTTATATGATGATTATTCCGGTCAAATAATGATTGTCTTTGAACATTTCATTATTCACATGGAAAATCACACTATTTATAATCACCACATGTTTACCATTGCAAGCATGTAATTATTCTGTCAAATTGTGTCTTCCTTTGGGCCGAGCACAATTCACATGAATAATTTCATGCAACATCCATGTAAATTCAATCAAATAAATTTACGCAACAGAGGTTACTTTGGCAACATGTTGTTTCAATCAATTTAACAAAAAATACAAGACAATTTAATACAATAAATGGGAGGTCTTAAAATTACACAAATTTTCTTAAAATTACACAATTTAACCAAAAGAATCCTTTAAAGATACTAGAGAAAAGTTTTCTTTATAGTCAATGTCTTCCTTCTGAGAAAAGCCTTTAGCAACTAGACGAGCCTTATATCTCTCGATATTACCCTTTGAATCCTTCTTGATTTTAAATATCCATTTACAACCAATAGGTTTCACACCTTCAGGCAATTCGATTAGATTCCAAAATTCATTGTCATTCATAGACTTCATCTCATACTTCATGGCATCAATCTAATTTTGAGAGTTAGAACTGTGCATAGCTTGACAGAAGTTGATTGGATCATCCTCTCTTAAACCAAGACCATCCTTATGTTCTTGGAGAAATATAATATAATCATTTGAGATTGTATTTCTCCTCTCTCTAATGGATCTCCTTAATGACACTTCTTGAGGTTGTTGAGGTAGCTCTAAAGGTATTTGAGGGGGAACCTCATTGTTATCTTGTTCCGGAACAATGTCAATAGTTTGAACATTGTCTTCTATTACTGGAGTTGTGTCTTGAACAGTAATAGGTATGAGGACTTGATCGCTGTAAATAACAGGTTCTTCCTCAAAGACAACATTCTTTATGTTCTCTTCCTTCCCAAACTCAACTTCCTCAAGAAATCTCGCATTTCCCATCTCGAAAAAAGATCTTAAAGTGGGATTGTAAAATTTATAGCCTTGAGAGCGTTCAGCATAACCAACAAAATA
Organism: Glycine max; assembly: GCF_000004515.6. Taxonomy (NCBI): domain Eukaryota; kingdom Viridiplantae; phylum Streptophyta; class Magnoliopsida; order Fabales; family Fabaceae; genus Glycine; species Glycine max. The sequence continues at coordinate 34,735,333 of NC_016088.4, read as the reverse complement.
GCAGCTAGTTATTCTTGAGTCCAACTTTCTTTCATATGGCCTATAAGGCCATGCCTCAGCTGGACAACCCAAAATATGCAAATGTTTAATGCTTGACCTTTCCAAGAAATTGTAGGAAAAGGACCACAAATGTCTGTATGCACTAGTTCCAAGACGTCTTTAGCTCTTTCGGCACCTAATTTCCTTATGTTTGTTCGTTTGCCCTTTATGCATTCAATACAGACCTCAAAGTCTGATAAATACAATGGGTCAAGAATTTCATCCAACACAAGTCTCTGAATTCTTTGTTTAGAGATATGGCCCAAACGCTTATGCCATAAGGTGGCTGAATTCTCATTCAATTTTTTTTTCATTTTGTACCATGTGAACTTATTTGCAGTATTTCATTATAGGAACTAACAACATCAAACATGTAAAGATTATCAATTAAAGAACTAGAACCAACCATATTTGAATTTTGGTAGAGACTAACTTTATTATTTCCAAATGAACAAGAAAATCCAAATTTGTCCAAACTAGAAATAGAAATCAAATTCCGTCTAAAAGACGGTACAACAAAAGTCTCAAATAAAACCAAATAAAATTCAATTTTTAACTGTAATCTAAAAGTTCCAATAGCTTCCACTGCAACCTTCTTGCCATCACCCACAAAGATGAATCTTTCATCATCACTTGGTGGTAGGCTCCACAGGCAACCCTGCATAGTCATACTTATGTGAGTAGTAGCACCAGAATCTACCCACCAAGTATCTTTAGGTACAAAAGTCAAATTAACTTCTAAACAAACTAGAGTAAGAAATTTACCTTTCTTCACACACCATGCGGCATACTTGGGACACTCTTTCTTTATGTGTCCCGACTTCTTGCAGAAGTAACAGGTAAATTCCTCATCCTTATTTTGCTTCTTTTGCTGAGAAGTCCCTTCCACAGCACCCTTAGTCTTCTTCCTTTTCTTATTCTGAGAGGTCGAAGTCAAGTGAGCACTTTCAGTCCTATCTCTTTGCAACCTCTCCTCCTCTTGCACACAGTGAGATATAAGCTCATTGAGGGACCATTTGTCCTTCTGAGTGTTATAGCTCACTTTGAATTGCCCAAAGTGTACATGAAGCGAGATCAAAACCAAGTACACGAGCAGATCTTCACCAAGCTCTAACTTAAGTGACTTGAGTTTTGATGCGAGATTGGACATCTCCATAATGTACTCCCTTATGTTCCCTTTTCCTTTATACTTCATGGAGATGAGTTTAGCCAAAAGGTTACTCGTCTCCGCCTTTTCATTTTTGGCAAAGTATTGCTCAATTTCCTCAAGGAATTTCTTTGTACTTTGACCCTCAGAAATAGAGCCCCGAAACGCATCTGGAATAGAGCGCTTCATGATCATAAGGCACATTCGGTTGGACCGATCCCACTTCTCAATTTTTACCTCATTAGAGGTTTCCGGAGTGGAAATGGGTCGTTCCGTCCTCAATGCCAAGTCCAAATCCATACAACCAAAAACAATTTCTATGGCTTCCTTCCAGACTTTAAAATTTGTCCCATTCATCATTGGGATAGAATTCACTTGAGCAACATTTGCAGCACTGGTAATATTAACTAAAGAGAGAACAAAATAATAAGATGTTCACAAATAATCAAGCAAGTCATATAAAATATATATAACATGACATGCAAATATTTCCCATAACAGATCCATCACAAGATACCTAGCACAACATTAATTCTAGTCTTTGGATAGAGAAATTAATTTGTAATTGGTACTCTCAACGCAATGATCAAATATTGACAATTAGTTCTGACAAATAATAGCCTTTCTTTGGACCGACTATTATTCTCATGAAAAAAAACTTAATAATTATCACATATTTATCATCGCAGGTATGTTATTATTTGGTCAAATTGCGTCTTCCTTTGGGCTGAACACAATTTGCATAAATAATTCCATACTAACATCCATGCAATTTAATTAAATCAATTTACACAATAGAGGTTACTTTGGCAACATAATGGTTCAATCAATTTAATTAAAATTACTAGACACACAATCAAATGGAAAAGATCTGTAATGGTTAAATTTGCACAAGTTTGCACCCAATTGTGATAGCAGTAAATGTTTGAAAAACTACATCATGGTAAATTAATTACGCACCTGAAACAAACATATCACGATACTATCACAAATTTATACCAACCGCATGAATAACATAAATTATCAGCTGATCACCGTTTCATAAAAAAAATTGTTGGCCCAAAAAAAATATATTTATGAAATTGTGTCACGTACTAAATGCCAACACCAGATACGTAGAACCTTTATCCCAAATAGAATAATATGTCAACAGATGCAACACAAACAAAACAAAAAATTGTACAATCCCATAAATCAAATGTAGAGGCCTTTTATTAATTCTAAAGAGGAGAAAAAATTTATGGCCATAACACATGAATTTAGGGGTTTAACAATTTTATTGATCAAAATAGTTTCTCCCCAAAATAAAATTAGGATTCATATAACCCAAAAAAAGATCAAGATATAATACATATCAAACAGCAGTTTTAAATCCTAATAATCTAACAGTAATGGTGGCTCTGATACCACTTGTTGAGAATTTTCAATAAACCTTATAAAATACCAAATGAGCCCCAAAACACATTGCATCAGATTATCAAGAGGTTTTAAGGAATACCTGGATCCATAGAGCTTGATTAACACGCAGCGGAATCTTACAGCGGTCACGAACAATTGGTTTAATGATCTTCCTCAACCAAATCACCTTCTTTCTTATGAGACCTTCGTTTTCTCTTCAAATGGGGAGAGGAGAAACTGTTTATTGATTTGGTGTATTGGGGACCATAACCATGCCTTATATTTTAAACCTTATCCCCTAATGGGCCAAACTGGTTTCCGCTCATTAAGCCCATATCAAGTATCTGTTGGCAGTCTAATGAGCTCACTTCAATAGATCACTTTATATTGAACTCATTTAAATGTAAATAACTAATATAAATGTTATAATATAATATGTAGTCCATATTAATTAATTAGGAATTATAAAATTCCTAACAAAAGAATCATAAAACTATACTGATAGTATCTTGTTCAAAAAGAAAAAAAATGCTGCTCGATTTCCTTCATTTATCTATTTGATTTGCTTCATGTGTTGAGAAAGTGACTAAATAGTTAGAAGACCTATGAAATTAATTATGAATAAAATTCTATTAATTTTAATTATTTTTATCATCGATAATTAAGATAATTTTATTTTGATCCATTAGTCGATGATCAACAAAATAAAGCTTTCCATAAATGAAGAAAATTTATCTAAACTTGTTAAATTATTCTTGATTACCCAAGTTAATTTTAAAGTTTCATTTACACTTTATAAAAATGATATATGCCATTGTCCAAGTTAATCATATCATAATTGCTCAACTTTCACCTAATCACTTATTTATTTAGTTAAAATCCTGCCTAGCTAGCTAAATATGATAAGTACAATACGAAAACTCCAACCGATTTTGACCTCCACTTTAGTAGCCTCCATAGGCTTCATTGACAAGCATGTCATAAAAACCTTAAAGTATGATGTATGTCTTAACACCTATTTTTCCATAAATAACAACCTATTTTTAGAGCTATCACCTTGGTCCTATAATGCCAATTCACTTGCCCTTCCTAATTGCCCTTGTGCATTTAGCCCACCTAATAAGGAGTTCTAAAAGGTCCCACCCAATACAATCCCACTTAACAGGGGCCAAGGTTAAAGTTAGTCCAGGTGTTATGTGTTATATATATATATATATATATATATATATATATATATATATATATATATATATATATATATATATATATATATATATATATATTCAATTGTCAAAAACATATATTTTTAATTTTTTCGATTTCAATTGGTGTAATTTTTTATTCACCTCAATTGGGATTACTCTTCGTCGATTTTAACAAGGTTATTTTTTTATCGATCTTAGTTATGGTTATTTTTTGTCAACCTCAATTATGACTATTTTCGGTTGATCTCAGTTTGAATTAATTTTGGTTAATCTCGGCTAGCTGAGGTTATTTTTTATTGACATCGACCATGGATAATTTTGGTTGACCTCAACCAATACTATTTTTGGCCGACCTCAATTAGGTTGTTTTTAGTCTATCTTTGTCAAGGCCAATTTTCCCAACCTTAGCTCTGGTTAATTTTAGGCAAGGTTGTTTTTAGTCGATTTCGACCAAGGTTAATTTTGACTAACCTCGACCAAGACTATTTTCAGCTGACCTCAATCGAGATTATTTTCAGTAAACTCAACTAAGGTTATTTTCATTCGACCTTGCCCAGGGTTATTTCTGGTCCACCTTGATTAGGTTTAATTTTGACCAACCTAAGTTAGGATTAATTTTGATTGACCTTGACTTGAGTATTAAAAAAGTACTTCCTCCGAACCTAAATATAAGTAAAATTTATCAACTTTTATGCTAATTAAGAAAGTTAGTTAATATAATTTAATTATTCTAATTTGCATTTAAGAAATACAAAATTTCTTAAAGTATCCTTCATTGAAATTTGATATTAAAAATAAAAAACAATCATTACAAATAGATACTCAATTAAATTGAAAGGTATTTTGTGATAGTATCATTAAATAAGGTGAAAGTAATTAAAATTTACTTATATTTAAGCTTAACTTTTTTTTTCTTATATTTAAGTTCAAAATAATGTCATAATATTGAAACTTAAAGATCCATAAACCTACTTTAGCGAACATGACTTTTTTATCCTATTGACATTTTAATGGAGGCTTTTTAGTCCTATATATATATATATTTTTTTTTACCTTGACCCATACTAAACAAGATCAAATCAGATCAGACCAAACCATTTTGATGGCTCAACCCATTTCATTTCATGTACATCATTTAAAAGCTTAAAGTTTGAGCATTGGTTGTGGAAGCAAAGCTTTCCAAGTTTATTTTGATGATGCCAAAGACTCAAGGCAAGAACCAAGAGTCAAGTAAGTTTCAAGAATCAAAAAGTTGTTCAATCAAGAATCAAAATTCAAGTAAAGATTCAAGAGAAGACTCAAGATATACAAGAACTTCAAGAAAATCATCAAGATAAGTATAAAAAGATTTTTTCAAAAGAAAATATTGAATAGCACAACTTGTCCAAAAGAATTTTTCAAAGAAAAATCTTTTACCAAAGTTTTTTACTCTTTGGTAATCGATTGCCATAAGGCAGTAATCGATTACCAGAAGCCCAAACAGTTTTATAACTATTTTACAAAGTTATAATCGATTACCATGGGCATGTAATCGATTACCAATGTTTTTGAACGTTGAATTTCAAATTTCAAGAGTCACAACTTGTGATAAAACATTTTCAAACTTTTGTAATCGATTACACAATATTTGTAATCGAATTACCAATGTTTCTAAATGTTGGTTTTTAAAATTTAAACATGAAGAGTCACATCTGTGTGATGTGTAATCGATTACACTATAATGGTAATCGATTACCAGTGACTGGTTTTAGAAAAATAAATTACCAAAAGTCACAATTCTTGAAGTGACTAGTTTCTAAAGATTTTTAAGAGTCACAATTTTTAAAGTGACTGATTTTTAAAGAAATATCCAAAAGTCACAATTTTTAAAGTGACTAGTTTTAAAAGAAAGTTATAACTCTTAAAGTGACTAATTTTGAAGAAATTACCAAGAGTCACAACCTTTAACAAGGTTTCTTCAAGAGCCATCAAATGACTATAAATATGTGACCATGACATGAATTTCACAACGATTCTTTTTCAATCATTCTCAACATCTTTCTCTAAGCTAAGTTTTTGTTCAAACATTTTCTTCGTTAAGAAAAGTTCTAAGGACAAAAACTTGTGCTTTTCTATTTTCTTCTCATTCTTTCCTTCTCCCTCTTGCCAAAAGAATTCAAAGGACTAACCGCCTGAGAATTCTTTTGATTCTCCTTCTCCCTCTTGCCAAAAGAATTCAAAGAACTAACCGTCTGAGAATTCTTTTGATTCCCCAAACAAAGAATTCAAAGGACTAACCGCCTGAGAATTCTTTGCCCAAACACTGAATTCAAAGAACTAACCGTCTGAGAATTCTGCGTAAGAAGCGGGTGGCTTCTTGATTGTAATAGTAAACACAAGGAAGGGTACATCCTTTGTGGCTCGCATCAAGTAGAGGGTACATCTACTTGGTTGTACAAAGAGAACAAGGGAGGATATATCCTTTGTGGCTCTTTGCTTGTAAAGGATTTTACAAGGTTATTGAAAATCTCAAGAACCGTGGGTTGCTTGGGGACTGGATGTAGGTACGGGTTGTTGCCAAATCAGTATAAATCTTGTGTTTACTTTCTTCTTTCCTACACTCTTTACTTTTCCGCTGTGCACTTTTTATTTTCGCTTTACTTTTGTCTAAGTTATTGTTTTTGTTTTTTACTTTCTCATAACTTAGTAGTAAAGTCTAATTAAATCTAGTAACTTTAAGAAGGAAAAATTTTAATTAGTAAAGGCATATTCATAATTAATTCAACTTCCCTCCATCTTAATATTGCTGAGACCGCTTGTTCAACATTGGCTTCCACCACTAATTTATTATACCAAAGGGAAGAGAAATGCTCCTACCAATTTTTGCTTATTAAAAATATCAAATATCAAATATCCTTAAAATGATTAAGAAACACAACTTTCATTCATAAATAGATTATTTTTAGATGGTTCTTTTATGGAGCATGATTAGCACGAACAACACTAACTGAATCCAATATACTCTGACCACTCGTGTTCTTGTCATAAGTTATTACACTAATAACTAATTACTAATAACATAAAAACTCCTTCTTGAGCAGTGGACTTGTTACATGGCTGCAACGTGTGTCCTTGGCAGAATAATATTACAATACAAACTTCTGGAGCAGTGGACTGTTACATGTGTTGCGTCTAGCACATTATTCGCCATCCAGAGTTCTTCAACAGTCTTATAGACACCATTTTCTTGAACAAATAATCCAGTACCGTCTATAAGCCTTCCCCGCGTGAGTAAATTCCACGTGTTACTCAAAAGTTGAAGCTTTTACATACCGTGTTGCATTGTCCAATGAAAAAATAGGTTATGCGTTGATGAATCCAGAAATCTAGTAAAGGGTAACTAATTCTTTTTTCCTTCTTTTATAATTATTTAAACGTCAAATTTCTAATAAAAAGTAATTTTGAAAAATATTTATTATTTTCATATAAAATTAAAATTAAAATTTATTTTAAATAATAATAACTTAAACTGTTATTATAATAACAACAAATATATAATTGATTTTTTCGTGATCGTCACCTTAATCATTATAATAATAACAACAACACATATAATTAATTTTATCCTAACTAAACTTAATAATAATAAAGTACATAATTCATTTTATGTGATTTTATACCAATTAATTTAATATATATATATGAAAAGTTCTAAAAAGGACTAGGACCCTTACCTGTCTTCGTCCCTGTTATCTTACAAATTATATAATAATAATAATCATATATGATTAATTGATGGTGTAAAATTTTACATACTTAAACACTTATTTTGTATCACATAACAAAATTCATGATAGGAAAAAAGAAGAAGAGAATTTTCAACTATATGAGGGATCACATTTAGAAGGAATCAACCACTGGTCCTCAAAACATTTCTCAAAACTAGGAACAGAGATTCTCATCAAATCTGTTACTCAAGCAATCCCCTCCTATTACATGAGTGCTTTCCTGTTGTCCTCTTCCTTGGGGAAGCAAGGTTGGAAATTTTTCACTGACCAAAATGCTATAGTAAAGAGTGTTCAAAGCCAAATATTATTCTAAGAAGGATTTCTTGAAAGCTAAATTGGGTTACAATCCAGCCTCATCTATTCTTTAGGGTGGTGGTTAAGAAAGGTCTTAGATGGCCATTGGGTGATGGTGAGAAGATAAACGTTTGGAACGATCCCTGCTTGCGTTCTAGTGATAACCCTTATGTCCAAAGTGCTCCCATTGACGGCTCGGAAGAGTTGAGGGTTTGTGACCTCATTGATGCCACGACCAACACTTGGAAGCAAGGCATTATAAAAGACATTTTTAATGAGAAGCTGAGATTATTAGAGGCATGCCAATACACTTCATCACGAGTGATGGTGAATTGATTTGGAATGCTAGTAGGAAAGATGCTTATTCGGTAAAATCTGCTTACTGCCTCACTATGGAAAATGTTATTGATAGTTCCCAATTACGCGTCCCCGGGGATTGGAATTCTATTTAGAAGCTCACATTCCCCAGTGCTCAGAAATTGCCTACCTACTAGGACGAGGCTTGTTACCAAAGGAGTGTAATGTCCTATCCCCTGTCCTCATTGCTTCAGGTGTGGACGTGCTCTAATACATGGCACCACGTCAGTCCTATTATTGCAGATGCCGAAAGCCTCAATGACTGCATCTTTTCTCTCCTTCGAACCCTAGATGGTGATCAGATTGCCAATGTCGCTTCTGTTCTCTGGTGCTTGTGGCAACGCAGAAATGACAATGTTTGGAATAATGTAGAGAAGCCTCCTCAACTATCTCTTAACATGGCAACTGGGTACATTCGTCAATCGCAGGTAGCCTGCAAACATTTTCATTCTTCAACCACTACTCGTGCTCTCCCGAATAACACAATCCCTCGCTGGATGAAACCTGAGTTAGGGTTCATCAAGTGCAATGTAGATGCGTCCATTTCTTCTGAAGCACGACAATTTATGCTGGGTGGTTGTATCTGCAACTCCAATGGTGAATTCATGTTAGCTCGAACTTCCTTTAGTCATGGGAACATTCCAGCAGCTGAAGCTGAAGCTTCAAGCTTTCTCGCAGCTGCCCACTGGGTTTCACAAATGGGGCTCACGCACGTGATATTCAAACTGGATTGTACACAACTGTATGACAGCCTCCGTTCAAATCGTCATAAGAATTCTAAGTAAAGGATGTATTGTTAAGCCTTGTAAGCATTATCTCAGTTCAATTAACAACTCATCTTTGAGTTTGATTCAATGACAAGCAAATCAAGTCACTCATCACCTCTCAAGGGCGTCTAGATTGTATGTTAGCCCGCATTTTTTTCAAGTCATTCTTGATTGTATCTGTTATGAATCAGCCATCAGACAAACCAAACCATGAGGAGGCAAGCACTAACAGAATAGGAGCAAGATTGCTGAGCTGGCATTGCGGGATTGGGCCCATGGGTGATCCTGTCGGGAATATGCTTTTTCTGTTAGGATAATTGTTGCAATTCTGTTATTGCTAGCTTTCTCTAGAACCTGCAAAAGGAACGAATATTTAGCAAATTAAGCTTATAAATTGCCAATCCATGTAATGAATTTGCAAGCAGAAATCAAAGTTTCCTTTCCTTATCTTATCCCTTTCTTTGGAGGAATTAATTCTAGGCCTCGAACTCTAGAAACACTAGCACCCATAACAATTTGGTGCCTTCATTTAGCTCCGATGGCGGACGACAAACTCTCCTTCGAGTGCTTGGACCGTCTCGAAGCTCTCATTGCCAACCTCATTGCCGCCCAACTCCATTCCATCGTGATTCTCGATTCCATAGTCTCCAAACTCAATGCCATTCTTCTGAAACGACATATCTCGATCCTATCTTCTTCATCGATCAACAGTCACCACGTTGACGAGGAAGTTCCCAACGACACTGTGGAGGAACTTGTCTCTATGGGTTCGTCAGAGTTGTCTTCAGAGGTGCCCCCTCTGCCCATAACACACGGTGCGGCGCAAGCGGTGTGGTTGCCGTCGCGACCCGTATCGACGTCGGAGTTCTCGGCCAAGTTGCCCCCTCTGGTGACGAAACACATGGTGGCGCCAGTGGTTTTGTCGGAAGTGTTTCGCATTGACCACCCACACTACCGCCACGGCCACGACCACTGCAACACGGTCCCCCTACGGCAGCGTCATCTGGCATAGCGGTGTTGCTAACGCGTTCGGCCCCTGCGCCACTACTAGATATTCACTTGCCTCTCTCCCACGACCACTGTATCCGCCGTCGTCACCCCCACCACCTCTGAAACCACCGCCTCCACCACGAGCATGGTCGGCGCGGGTTTGCGCCTTGTGGACCGTGATGTTCGGCCGTCAAGGTCTTGGCCGTGCAAATCGCTTTTCACAACTATCACTCCCTCTTGGAGCAGCAGCTAGAGCTGCTGGTGTTTCCACGAGCCACAACCAAGCAGAGGAAAGGCGCAGGGATGGGATTGATGCTCTACGGCACAGGTCACCACCCAGCCCACTCACCTTTAGGATGTTGGTAACCCTAGAGGATTATTATTGTCAGGCCCCAACCAGCTCAGCAACTTCACTCATGAACCTTTCTTCTTTCTATATTCACCCCCTGTTTCAGCTTGTTTCAGCCCAATTCACTATGGCCCAACTTTCATTCATGTGTTATTATTTTTTTTTTCTAAACTCACCTCATGTTTTAGCTATTTTATTTTTGAACTGTGTTGTTTCGAGGTATGAATTTGAGGTCCCAACACCTTGAGGACAAGGTGTTTTTGAAGGGCGTGGGAATGTTATGAATCAACCATCAGACAAACCTAACCATGAGGAGGCAAGCGCTAACAGAATAGGAGCAGGATTGCTGAGCTGGCATTGCGGGATTGGGCCCTTGGATGATCCTGTCGGGAATATGCTTTTTCTGTTAGGATAATTGTTGCAATTTTGTTATTGCTAGCTTTCTCTAGAACCTGGAAAAGGAACGAATAATTAGCAAATTAAGCTTATAAATTGATAATCCATGTAATGAATTTGCAAGCATAAATCAAAGTTTCCTTTCCTTATCTTATCCCTTTCTTTGGAGGAATTCTGGGCCTCGAACTCCAGAAACACCAGCACCCATAACAATTTCAATTGTTAGGGTAAGAACCCTAAAGGCTGGCTTCGAGGGCAATGACCTCCAGAAAGAAGAGAAGGAAGGGAAACACAAGGTAAGGAAAAGGGGATTCTTATTTCTCATGCCTGCTTGATTATTTACATAGCCTTATATAGAAATTCCTCTAATAGATTTTGTACAATTCTATCCTAGGAATATTCTAGTAACAGAATTCGTTTTGCAAATTTGCCCATGAGGGAGCAAAATGCCACAAGCAGGATTTGGTGCAGATCTTCCTATTTTTCTCTTCCGAAATTGCCCTCAAACGTAGTCTTCAAGGTATGTGGGCTTTAGTACCTTCCTCTTGCTCTTGGTCTCTTCTCCCTTCTACACCATTGATGCTGGTGCTTCCTGTATTTATGGCATTCTAAGCGTGTTCGTAACAACTCCTCTTTGTCTGCTATGCTTCCCTATCACTCCCTGCCCCATCAAAAACACCTTGTCCGCAAGGCGTTGGGTTTTCAGACTAAGGCCTTCAAAAACAATATCGGGGTCCCAAGGCTTATGCCGATGAAGTGTACTAGGTGTTTCAATGGGTAGTGAGTAAGGAGGAGTTTCAGGAAATCCAGCAATAGGCAAGCGCGAAACACCCTTATTGTGCCGATAGAGGTGGCGAAATTAGTGTTGGGGAAGAAGACGCAAAGTGATGGCGTTCTCGCCCTGCAATTCCACGAAGCGTCCGTGATGAAAGAACATCACGCGTAATGGGTTTTGGGCCGGTTCCGGGTCGGGTTTAGGGTTTGGGTCTGGGTCGGGTGTGGGGTTTGGGTCCAGAGCAGGTGTGGGTTTTGGGTTTGGGTCAGGTGTGGGTTTTGGGTCTGGTCCTTCGGATACGGGTGTGGCTAGCTTCGGGTTAGGTTACGCTGTATTAAGACCCAATGGGTTGTGGGTTCTTCATCTTCTGCGATTAAGAGATGAACCCTAGAGGCACAACGATGGCCTCTATGGAACTTTTCATTGCATGTGAAGCACAGCTCGTGCTCATGGCGCGAGGCTAACTCCTCCGGGGTGAGACGCCTGACGGTCGGAGCCTGTGACGGTGGCGGCGAAGAAGGCAGCAAATGGGGCAAGGGCGTGATACGAGGGGAAACCAAAGGGGCTGACGGTGGAGCTACCAGCGGTGGGGTTTGCGGCCACGGTGGAGGTAGACAAAGGTCCGACAACTGCTACTTCTGGAGCTTCGCAAGGCCGGCGGCTTGGTCCACGGTCATAGGCTGATGGGCCTGGACTGCGTGGCGGATCTCCGGCCTCAAACCTGAGATGAAGCACGGAAACAGGAAGGGGGTCGGCAAGCCGATAATTCTATTAACCAAGTCTTCGAACTCCTTCAGGTATGTGAGCACTGAACCCGTCTGAGTGAGTTTGAACAGGGCACCGGCGGGGTCCTCAAACGATGAAGGGGCAAACTAGGGTTTTGCAGGAACAAAGGTGGAGTGGTGAGGAACTGGTGTGGGTTTAGGTGTGGTGGCGAAAGGCACAGAAGCATGGCAGTGAAAAAGCTTGTCCATGTTGAGGGTCATAGAGTGCATGTGATTGTCAAGACGAGCAATGGCCTCGTCGAGGTTGCGGAAGGCCACGAGGACAAACGAGAGCACCAATTGTTAGGGTAAGAACCCTAAAGGCTGGCTTCGAGGGCAACGACCTCCAAAAAGAAGAGAAGGAAGGGAAACACAAGGTAAGGAAAAGGGGATTCTTATTTCTCATGCCTGCTTGATTATTTACATAGCCTTATATAGAAATTCCTCTAACAGATTTTGTACAATTCTATCCTAGGAATATTCAAGTAACAGAACTCGTTTTGCAAATTTGCCCATGAGGGAGCAAAATGCCTCAAGTAGGATTTTGTGCAGATCTTCCTATTTTTCTCTTCCGAAACTGCCCTCAAACGTAGTCTTCAAGGTATGTGGGCTTTAGTACCTTCCTCTTGCTCCTGGTCTCTTCTCCCTTCTACACCATTGATGCTGGTGCTTCCTGTATTTATGGCATTCTAAGTGTGTTCGTAACAACTCCTTTTTGTCTGCTATGCTTCCCTATCAGTATCAGTTCTTTGATTTTTAATGAAATGATATAAGTCTTCTTTAAAAAAAAAAACTGTACCCTCTCCCTCCCTCACCAAAATATATTAGAGGAGACAAATATCAAGAGATGAAAAAGAGAATAAAAACTTTGAAAGATAAAGTTAAGTTAACTACTTGCCTGTTTAATTTCAGTGAACTTAGCAATCAGCTCTTCAGGAATAGACCAGTTGAAGACATCAAAATTTTCCTTGATCCTAGCTTCATTAGAGGTCTTTGGCAGAACACTATGTCCTGTTTGTATGCCCCACCGAAGGGATACTTGTGCAGGTGTCTTCCCCAATTTCTCAGCAACGAAATTGATAACAGGATTCTTAAGCACATCACTGTTGAGAAATCCTTGTGATCCCAATGGAGAAAATCCCTTAAAAAAAAGAAATTTATCATAATAGATAATTAGTAGTAAGAACAATGGTTTTTGAGATGCCACCATTTGAATATGTACCAAAATCATAATTTTGCTGTACAAAAGTTTATGGGAAAAAAATGTCTTTTTGTTCCTGTACCTTTGATCAAACTTAGTCCAAGTTTCTATAATTTCATCATGAACCCTCCAAGAAGGTATTATTGTTTTTGTTGTATTTATAACTATAGCTTATTTGTATAAAACCAAACCAAAAACTGAATTAATTGTCTCCCATCTTCAATTGAAATTCACTAGAGAGTGAAATATGAGCAACCACATGAGGAAATTTGATATCACACTTTAACCCAAAACCTTAAACTCAAGTTTATGGGTCTTTTCCTCACTTATATGGTACTCAACATTTTCACTTCTATTCAATGTGAGACTTTACCTCACATTTGTACTCTAACATACTCAAATTACAGTTCTTGTAAAGTTCTTTCTAGCACTTTTGATACATCTTCTGGATCATGATCTGTGCACCTATGTATTGTAAAGAAGCCGAGAACCTCTATTCAGAAACCAAATGCAGACATATGTTTCCAACATTAAGAAACATTACAATTTTCAGAAGAGTTAGAAGACAATAAAACCGGAGTTTGGAGGTGATCCACAAGTCCTCACGCTTCACAACACCATCTTCAAAATTTTCTTGAGTAGAACCAATCTATAGAAACCAACTTTCTATAATCAAACAAAATAAGGCATTGAACTTACCAAAGCAAAATGAATTTTCAGTAAATGGACTAAATTCTAATTTGCAAGTAAGCATATGCTAAGACATATCATTAGTAACTCCTTACCATATAATAAAATTCATAAGCTTTGTAGTACTAGCAGTGAGCTAGTGAGCAAAGGGTGGTGACACAAACAAAAAATAAATAAAGAAAATAAACGGTATGATTCATTATTATATGCTACCATATAATTATGATTCATTATTATCAAATTACCTCTGCTTGATTGAAATAGGATTCAGCACAGTCGATAAGCCTGTACCCCACCTGAATTATCAGTGATCACATACAATAGTCAGCCAAACTACTCTTGGGTTAGGTCTTCTACATACAATAATACAAACTAGAATTGTTTGAGGTTCACAGAACTAAACCAAGGACAATCTAAAATAAAATCTCTGAAAATATTATAATAATAAAAACAAACCCATAAATTAGAAAATAAAATTCACTTCCACTATACCTTGATGGCAGTGGTGACAATAGCAGGATCAACGCTAAACGTGCCTAATCCAGTCGAAGGTATCTTGAATTGGCTCCTGTGTTCAATTCAAAGAAACTGATTGCATCGGTCATTTTTCTCACAACAATTACTGGCTCAACTTCGATAGTGGTCACTTGCAACGGATCTTTGATTTTATTCAACCAAGTTTCAAGGGAATTTTATCTTATCCTTTCTATCACATTATACTACCTATTATTTCTACACTTCTCTCTCCTTTTCCTATTTTTCTGCCTAAGTATTAACTAACATTGTAAAATTCTTGTATCTTTTTTCAATAATCTTTTTTTATAAATTTTAGGAAGGCTATAATTTTTTTTATAATATTTTAAGTATACTTTGAAAATAAAATAGGAGAGTCATGACCCTTCCGTGCCCCCCTCTCTCTCCACATGTGCCATCAGTCTCCTCGTGATAGTTATTCGGTTACCAATTCATTATTACATTATTAGTTAACTCTATGACATGACAAATTAACAAAAGAATATTAGGTGCAATTCACAAAAAACACATGGGATGCAAGTGGATCTGATGGTTGACCAATGTTATACCATAGAATAAATTAGGAGATTTTTGGTAGGATTACAGAACAAGGGATATCAACTGTAATAAGTGAAAATTTCATAAGTTTCCAGAAAATTTACTCAAATAAATAGTCATAAAAATATAAAATTAGGTATAAAAAATTATATTTAAAAAAGAAATTCTATATTTATAGTTATACAGGTAACGAGAAACACTTTTAGGTTATGCTCGACAAATTATTTTAGGCAACTTTTAATTTTTTTTATTAGTTAAAAAATTTATTTGATTGTTAGACAAATAATCTTTTTTAGTAACTTCTAAAATTTTTTAAAATATCATTTGAAGTAACTAATTAAATTTTAGCTTATACCTTTTTATATTTTATTCATTTTTTTATTCTTAAAGTATTTATTAAATTCTGCTTACTATCCTTTTTAAACAAAACATTGGTTTAATTATTTATTTTTACTCATTCTTCTCTTGTACATTTTTATATAACACTATTTAATTATAATATTTATAATATTTAATTTATTAATTCAACATTATACTTCATGAAATTGGCTATGGTAAATGTTAGATTTATTTAATTTTTCTATTATTTTTTGAATAATTTTTATATTAGATTATTTATTTTAACCATTACGTTAATTAACATAATAAAAGTATAATATTTACTTAGGTGTATTAAACTTGATTAAAAATGTTTTATGATATAGAATAAAATTAATAATAGAATACATAATGTGAAAAATATAATAATTAAAACTAAAATGTAATTAAAATAATTTATCTACTAAATAAAAAATTGCAAGAGTTTAAAATTAATTAAAAAATAAAATTATAACACCTTAAAATATATTTTTATCAATAAAATAAAGTTGAAACTTATATAAAAAAAAATATCATATAAATATGTTCATTTATTTCATTTTATATTTTTCAATTACCTCAACATATAGTTTTATTGAACACTTATAATTTAGTATAGTAATCTTTAGTTTTTGGCTAGTTTTGCTAAATACAATCTTAAGGGGGTGTATTGGATTAAGATTTCAAAGGATTTTAAAAGACTTTTTTATGATTAAAAAGTCTTGTGGTATTCAATCAAGACTTTTATAAAATATAAACAAATCTTGTGGTATTCAATTAAGACAATAAAGATTTTTTTTTTTCAGGGCAACAAAATCTGTTGGTATTCAATTGAGATTTCTTACCACTTTTAAAATGTCTTTTGGTATTCAAAAGTAAATAGATTTTGATGGATTCTTTTGTGGAATGGATTTTGAGAGACTTTTTAGTTAGAAATACACATAAAATACTCCTCCAACAATCTCACCCAAACCCTTGAGACTTTTCATAATCTTCCAAAGACTTTTTCTTCTCCTGCCGAACAAGACACAAACCACTACTAGGTTCATTCTCTTACAACTTTTCAATCAATTTTACCTATTTTTTTAATGGCAATCGATAGTCAATATTGTTCATACTATATGTATATTACGCAAATCAAAAGCAAAGGGTGCTGTATATGCTTCAAGATTTCGTATTCATATTGTTTTCAACGTCCAGGCAATGAATATGCATCAAAAGAATGGCAATTAATATGCATCAAGATTTCATATTGCTTTTTTTTTAGTACTGTATATGCAAATCAAAATAAAAAACTCTTTTTTTTTTTCTGTTTCTTCAACTTGTTTTTTTACAACGTCCATTATTATTATTATTATTTTCTTGTGTTATTATTAAAATGTTAATTATTAATGTGTTATTATTATTTTTTTGACAGCGTGTTATTATTATTATTATTGTGTTAATAATTTTTTAATTGTTATTGTGTTATTATTATTGTTATTTTGTTAATAGTTTTTTTTTAAATGATTTTATGATATATGAGTATTATTTTTATGGAAAATGCTAACATGTGCCCTTAAGACACTTGTTAGTGTATTATGTATAGAAATGCTAATAATTGGAGGACTAATATAGGTTCAGATATGTGGAGAAATGCTAATAATTAGGCGAACATGAAGTGAGAATCACTTTGTTATTATTTTTTTAGGCAATAATGACTTTGTTATTAAAAGGTTTAAAATTTCTATCGTTTTTATTTTCTTTATTCAAACATTATAATTTATTTATCATCTTTTTCATTCACTTTTGTAACTTCCGTTATTTTTTTGTTTAAAATGTATTAATCTTTCAAAATCTTAAAAATCCATAAAGTACTTTGAAATCTTAAAAATCTGTGTTAGAAATCCATTAAAATCTTGGGTTAAGAATCCTGATTGTAAAAAGTCTTTTAAAAAAAATCTTTTAAAATCCCACAAAATCAATACAATCCCACATAATCTTTTAAAATCTTCAAGATTGTTTTTGTCAAAATATTCTCTCAAAATCCCAATCCAATACACCCCCCTTAGTCTAAATGATAGATTCATTAAAATAATGAGTATGAAAATACTTTCCTTGCATAGAAATAGAAATTAAAGACACAAATAAAAATATTAGAATATTAAACTCAAGATTAATAAGTCTTTGTTCTCAGTGATACTGAACTCGAAATAAATTATATTGGGAGGAGAATATCCACCTTGAGTCTAGTCTCTAATGAAGATTAATTACTAAATTTAACAGGGATTACTTTGTATCAATATTATTGTAAAAACAAGAAAAAAGAATCTCACCAAAAGAGATCAATTAAGTTTTCTGATAGAAATTAGTCATCGATAAAATTGATGAGTATTCCGTACCAATAACAAAATCATTTCTTACAAAGAATATCTAACTGGATTGGTTAAAAAAGATACATGAGAATTATAAACTTTTTATATGTATAAAAAAAAGCTAATGTCTCCTTAAATTAGATGAGTCAAGATGTCAATTTTAATGTTTCTTTCATTATTGCACATTTTTGTGGTAGGATTTATTTGTGGCTGGGTTGGATACAACATCAGCCACAGTAGAATGGGCTATGACAGAGTTCTTACGCAACCAAGAGAAATTGATGAAAATTAAGAAGGAACTTCAACAAGTCTTCAACAAAGATGAAAAACCTAAAGATTCAGATATTTTTAAGCTCACTTACCTACAAGCCGTTGTAAGAGAAACCCTTAGATTACACCCAAAAGCCCCAATTCTAATCCATAAATCAGTGGCTGAGGTGGACATATGTGGCTTCAGGGTACCCAAAGATGCACAAGTTCTTGTTAATGTATGGAGCATGGGGCGAGACCCAGGCATTTGGACTGACCCAAATTAGTTTCTACCTGAAAGGTTTTTGGAGAATGAAAAGGATTTTACAGGAGACGATTTTGGATTTATTCCCTTTGGTTCTGGCAGAAGAATGTGTGTTGGCGTTACAATAGCTAACAGGGTTGTGCATACCATGCTAGCCTCACTTCTTTACCATTTTGATTGGAAGTTAGCTAATGGGGAAAAAGACATGGACATGACTGAAAAATTTGGAATTACCTTACACAAAGTCCAGCCTCTCATGGTAGTTCCCGTCAAAGAATAGCAAATTTTATATTGATATTTGTGGTCAAAAGCACTGAATTTTAATTACTAAGCAGAACCATCCGGATTTCCACTTATAATAATGCCACTTATAAAAATGTAAGTGATTAAATGTTGTTAAAAGCTCCAAGTGTATAAGTGTCTCTTCTTAATTATATTTTTTTTAATCCACAATACTCAAATTTAAAATTTTACTTAAAAAATTCAAGTCATATTCTAAAATATACCACATAATTATAAATACAATGCTTTGAAATTAATAATCATTAATTAATTAAAAACAAATATTAACTAATATCTTTAGTATTAGTTAACAAACGAAAAAAGATTTTATTTTTATTATTGAGATGCCACAAAATTACATTGTTCATAATTTTTTTGGCTTTCTTATAATCTCTACAACAAATATTTTTTTTAGTTCCTTAATTAAGACCAATAGTTAGCAACAACCTTAATCAAAGGGAGAAAGCGAAATTCCAGGGACTACTTTCAAGGAGTGCTTGATAACTGTTTTCTAGCTGCCAGCAGACTGATTTCTTGTCACCTATCCTTTGTTAGACTATCGGGTACTAAACTCATTGGTAATTTAGCAAAGATGTCTTTTTCTGAGTGATAACTATTGGATGAACGATATTTACTCATCAAATCTCACGTCTTATAACTTCAGATGTACAGGCATTTCAGCATTTTCAAATAAAATCTGTGATAAGAGAAAGTGAAATATGAATATCAATTTCGTTTGGCCATGGTAGATCTTTCAAATTCACTCCCCTCGTTTAATCGTATTAAATAAACCTATAAAAGATACAATAATTATATATGAAATATAAGTATTGTGTATTATCATCAATAGTAGCACTTCACTGTATCTCAGATCAGAATAATCGAACCACTACAACTGGTGGCTCCAATAATTAACATGGTAATAGATAACAGCAGAATTGGTGTCAACATTTCGATGATGCATGCTGCTCAGATTTCAATTGTCTTATAGACACCACAGGTCCCATATTCAAAAATATCACCCCCAATTATCTTTTCCTGCATGTATAAATTCCACATGTAAATAAAAAAAAAAAATGAAGCTTTCTACGCATATCTAGCATTATTATTGTTATGCCACACATGCATGGTAATGTGATCCACTTCAGAAAGTGATGTAGAGGAAATAAATTTCAATGGCAATTAAGATTTAAGAAGAAAAACTAAGTACTTGCCTGCTTAATTTCAGAGAATTTGGCCATCAAATCTTCAGGAATGGGCCGGTCAAACACATCCAGATTTTCCTTGATCCTAACCTCATTACTACTCATAGGCAGAACACTATGACCTACGTGCAGGCCCCATCTAAGGGCAACTTGTGCTGGTGTCTTCCCTAATTTCTCTGCAACTTCCTTGAGAACTGGATATTTAAGGATGTCACCACTAGCATCTCCTGATCCCAGAGGAGAGTATCCCTAAACACAAATTCATGATAAAGACAGTTTTTGTTATGAGACAACTCAAAGGAAGAATAGAATTAAGGTTAAATGTAGAGAACTGAAATGGAAAAGGTAATTACATCAAGTCATTTATATATAGGCATTAACTGAGTAGTATTAGACCTTTTTTTTTTATCTTTGGCATATCTTATGCTATGGATAAAATCTTCTAGCAGTAATAAAATTCATTTGTTAATAAATAAATAGAGAAAAAAAACTAAATAGTAACTAACTAACCAAACAGTAACTAACCCAACAGTTGCTAATATATCATAAGAGTCATGGGTGGTTTTTGATTTACCTTCATGTATAGCAAAATCAGTTTCAACTGGCTCTAAACAATTTTGCTAAAGTGCAAATTTTTTTTTCCCTGAACCCTAAAAAAATTTCAATTTCACTGCATGTATTTGTAGGAATATCAACTATTTTCATTGAATTAGTATTTGTTATACTTACAGTTAGGTGAATCCCTTTAGACTCGCAAAATGCATGCATCTTTGGCTGCTGCCATTGTGGGTGGCATTCCACTTGTATAACAGCTGGAGGAACTCTTGCCATATCCAACAGATCTTGAAGCTTCTTTGAAGAGAAATTGCTCACTCCTATGGCTCTAACCTTGCCAGAGTAGAAGAGTGCCTCCATTGCTCTCCATGTACTTGGTATGTCATGTTGTATAACTTTTTCAGGCTTTAATCCAACTGATCCCTTTTTCATGCGGACTGGAAAATGTATCTAAACATTGGTTTGAACATTAGAGACCATGGTTTGAATTTAGAAACCATGGTTTGAACATTAGAGCGTTTAATGTTTGACGTCGTCAATAGAAGAAATTCAAAAAGCAAGAAGAGGAGATAGCACATACAAGATAGAGATCTAGGTAGTCAAGTTGCAATTCTTTCAAAGCTCTATCTAATGCTTCTGGAGCATGATCTGTGCACCTGGATGTAGTCAAGAAAGCAGAGGATCTCTGTTCAGGAACCAAATACAAACATATTTTTTCAACACAAAGAAACAACACAGTTTTCAGAAGAGTTGAGAAGACAATAAAAACAGAGTTTGGTGGTGATCCACAAGTCTACGTTTTACAACACCATTGTCAAAAAACTTCTTGAGAGCAGAACCAATATATAGAAACCAACATTGTATAATTAAACAAAATGTTCATGGCTATAATCAGACATTGAGCTTTATCAAAGTAAAATGAATTAGTAAAGTACTTAAATTCTGATGTAAATAAGCATATCCAGAGCTAGCTATACATCTCAAAAGTAATATTTATTTGACTTAAATATTTTTCTTTCCTTTAAATTGGTCACTCTTGATTTTGATTCTCTAAATTCAAATTTATTTTTTTAGTCCCTGAATTTCAAAAATTATTTTTTTTAATCTCTCTTCATAAAAGAAAATTTCTTAGATTGATTTTGCAATGACAGATGTTTTTTACAAAGAGACTAAAAAGAATAATTTTGAAACTTAGGAACTAAAAAAGTAAATTTAAATTTAGGAACCTAAAATAAAAGTGATCCAAATTAAAGGCACAAAAATATATTTAAATCTATTTTTTTCATCATAATTCAAATATTGTTGCAGTTATATCTGTGAGCAAAGGCATAAATGTCATAGAAACAGAACAGAACTGAGGTTTTTATTTTTTTTTACAATTCTCATTATTGTTAGAATAATAAAAAACACACACACACACCACACTCCATAGAGCATATTGTAACATCAAAAAATAATTCAATAATTATTTAGATAAAAATTATCTAAATATATCTTTTAGTAAAAGAAAAAATAGATTAAATTGTTTTAATATATTATATTATTATATTTAAAAAAATATTAGTATAATAATATATTAGATTGGATAATGATAATAAAAATAAGAGATAAAGAAAGATGAGTTAAAAAAATCTTAAAAGATATAATTTCAAACTATATACAACACTTATATAAGGATAAATAATTTCTTTTTCTTAGAATCACACATAAATAATCTCTTTGACATTAGTGAGTTGTTCAAGAATTAAAAAGAAGGAAAAAAAGTAAAGAAATTTTGTTGAGACAAATATAATGAAGAATTTGAATTACTTGATAGTATTGACAATAAAAAATTATAGAATATATTCAAAGTATGAAAATATGTAGAGGACAGTTATAATATATAGAAACTTAATTACTTTAACTTTCTTTTATCATAATATTATATATTTTATAATACCTTATGATATTTTATTTTTATGAAAATATTAAAAATTATTTCTTGCTCACACTAAAAGTTCCTAGATTTGTCGCTATGTTTGACTATTATTTCCTTGGGGATTTGTTAAATTGATTAAAAATGAATTTGTGTGATATTAGAATTGTATTTGTGTTTTGAATTTTAAGCGCAACAGTCCCTTGAGTTCTTCAACAATATACGTGTGATAACGATAAAGGTGAAAAGTCTATATTTTTATCATTGTTTATCATTGAGAAACAAAGATAAAAAATCTATAGAATAGAAAATGTACAATACTGCAATTGGCTCAGTCTATTTAATTTCAAGGAGACATGGTATATTGTTTGGACTTTAATTTCAATGGTATGACTTGCTACATTACATTTTGTTAAGATTATGAGTATTTTTTTTAGTTGAGTAGGATTATTATGAATGATAAAATTTTTCTTTTAATTATTTAATGCATTATATACTTAAGAGTTAGGACTCGAATTTGAGACCTTTGATTAAGCTTGAACAATCTCATGTTTGTTGATTCACTCGTCTTGGCGGTTTATGAGCATATGATTCTTTTGTCTATTGTAAAAAAATTAGATAAATCAATGAGCATATCTGGAGTATTTTGACAAGATGTTGTAGTTAGTTTTTAAATTTTTTTATTAGTTGAAAAATTTGGTTGACTGTTTGATAAATGAGATTTTTAATAACTTCTAGCGCTTTTTGAAACATTACTTGAAGTAGCGTTTTATAAAATGCTAGTTTCTAACTTCTAGCTTTTTTATATTTATTCCTCTTTTGTCCTTGAATATTTATTAGATTTACTTTTTAGTCTTTTCTATTTAAGTTAAATTTTATGTCTATTTATGTAATTTTATATTTTTCATGCGCTTCAATAGATAATTTTACCAAATACTTGTGATTCAATAAGATAGCTTTTTAGCTTCGAGCTAGTTTTCAGTTAACTTTCTAGCTTTCAGCTAGCTTTCAACTAATTTTGTCAAATATATCCTTAATATTGTATTATGCGATTTTTTAGGCATTTGATAACAAGTTATTTGAGTAAACCTTTGTTTATAATTTTCTTTTTATTAAATGTATGAATGATCTTTTTACAAATCAAGATAAGTTGTCATTACTAAATCAATGTTGTAGTTCATATGGTCATGTACGATGTTTATAATATTCAAATTCATCATAACAAGTTGTTTAAGTAATCTTTAAATGTATGATTGGGTCATTTTACACTCCAAGATAAGTCGCAAGATTGTGATTGACTTTTTTTTTACACTAGAAAAGGGATTAAATTCCAATAGAAAAACTTTGTACATCAGAGAGGATGAGAGAATCCACTTGATGAGGTGTTTCATTAATCAAATATCTTTCCTTGAAATTAAGAGCTATATTAGCTAATGAATCAGCTACCCTATTTCCAAATCTTTTTACAAAGGAGAAATTAACAGTATGTAGCCTCATGGCTAATATCTTTCAAATAGAAATAATGCTTTGAAGGAGAGATGTGCATTATTTGTCCTTGTTGTTCCATGCCTAGTGAAGCCTGAGGCAATTTGTTTCCATTATGACCACTAGGAAAGACAGGTCAAAAGCTACTTAGAGAGCCCATTTAAGGGTTAGAGCTTCAGCTATGAGAAAAAGGGTAGCAATGGGACAAAATATTAGTAGCAACAACAAGGGTGTCTCCATGGTGATCCCTGTAAATTATACTAAACCCTGAGCCTACTCTGATGCAATCCTATCCCCAAGGGCATTGGATAGAAGACTCAAAGAAGATTGGACCAAAGATGCAAGAGAAGACCCTAGGGTTCTCATGAGCCTTAAGGTAGATTTTGGGCCCATGGGCTAAGTATGGGTCCACTTATCTTTGTAAATATTTGATTAGGATTTCATTATTTTTGGGCTTTGTATTTAGTGATCCATAGTGTAGGGAGGGTACCCTAGTAATGTAGGAATTTTCAGTCCTTGTATTTTAGGGCACCTATACTAGTTTTTGTATTAGGGGTAGTTTTGTAATTTCACATGCATTAAGTGCACTATTTGATGTGTGTGTGGGGAGATAAATTTAATTGAATTGGGAAGAAGCTCAATCCAATTAAACTCCGGACCAACCTAAGTGGGAGGTGAACATTTGCTTGCTACACCCCATTGTCACATCATATAATCACACTTTGTGCATGTCCTTCATGCTTTACATGCCTCATGAGTGGGCTGAACCATAGCTGAAATTCACTAATCATAATTAGTGGAATTTTGGCTCCACAAATTTAAATTCAAGTGAAATTTGAATAAAAATTCAAATTTCCCTCCAATTTTGTGTGACACTTAGGCTATAAATAGAGGCCTTGTGTGTGTATATTTTTTCAACTTTGATTTTGAGAAATTATACTTCAAAGTTCAGACCTCATTCTCACTCTTCTCTCTCTCAAAATTTCATTCCCCTCTCCCCCTCTCCCTCCACTCATCTTCTCCTACCTTCAAGCTCTTATCCATGGCTTCCTATGGTGATGAGCTTGTTCTTGACTCATCTTCTCCTTGAAGTGGTGTCTCTAATCACCTTTCCTCCTTCTCTATTCTATTGCCATTGATCTTCAAGAAGCAAAGAACTTCATTGATGAAGAAGATCCAAGGCATACAAGCTCTACATGGAGCTACATTATACTCCATGCTTGATGGCCGCATCATAGTTGATCTTGACTCCTTGGGATTCCAATGGTGAAGACCAGCTATTAGGGTGGGAATTAGGCGGTGCCAACGTTGGACTAGGCTCCTTCCTTATGACCCAAAAAGCACAAGCCAAGATAGATTCCAAATCCCCCATTTCTTCTCATAGACCCAATCATTTCTTTTCTTTCATATAGACCATAGGAGACCATAAATTTGTTGCTGAAAACCCACATCAGATTCCCGAAAGCAATCCTCTAACCAATAGGTAAACACCACCCCCTACGCAGGTCTGAAATGCCCCCTCCCCAATTGGCTAGCAAAATACACTACTTGAGCTTCCTTACACGTGAGTATTGCATGTTCCAAAGTCTTCTCTTCTTCCCCACAATTAGGACACATGGGGTCCATGTCTCTCATTCTGGTTTAGAGGTTCTTCCTTACAAGGATAATGTTGCTGCAAGCTCTCTATGCTAGGTTTTGGCATTTAGGAGCTACAAGGACCTTATTATGCCACACTGACTATTAGACTAAGCTGATAGAGGCAACATGAGAGTGCCCCTCATCCATAGCCACATGATATCTTGATCTGACTGTGTACCTACCATCCTTTGTATTGTCCAAACAAGTTTATCACTAGTGGGAATGATTCTTAGAGGAATAACTAATATGCAATCGTCTATATTCTATGGAAAAATACTTCTAATTTTGTGAACTATGCAAGTCTTCTTGTGAATAAGCTCAAAAACTATCATGCTTTCATTTGGGTTCATATTTGCCAACGGATTTTATTGTCAAAAGTTTCAGGAATCCACTTGCTTGAAAAAACCTTTATGCTTATGCCATCTCCTACCTTCCAAAAGGTACCTTGCACCATGAGATCCTTGGTTGAGAAAATACTATCCCAAGTGCAGCTCGACCATGGACTTTTTTTGCTTCTAAAGGTTGGCAATGAGGGAAATACTTAGCCTTAAATACCTTTGTCATCAAGGAATCGCTACAAGTCAAAATCCTCCACCACTGCTTAGCTAGCAATGCCTTGTTAAAGGTAGAAGCACTATGAAAGCCTAACCCTCCTTACTTCTTCCGTCGGCCCAACTTACTCCAACTAGTCTAGTGAATCTTCCTTCCTTGAGCATCCCCACTCCAATAGAATCTGGCGGTCATACTTTCAATCTGGTTGTAGATAGATTAGGGAAGTATAAAGTAACCTATGACATAAGACAAGATTTCTTGGAACACTACTTTAATAAGAACTTCCCTCCTTGCCTAAGATAGAACCTTTTCCTTTTATCCTTTAAGCTTCTTCCACACTCTTTCAAGGACAAAGTTAAACACTTGGGTTTTAGACCGATCGATGATAGTCAGTATACCCAAATAAGTCATCGATCCTTCTCTCGCCTTAACTCTAAGCAGCTACTGGAGCTGGATCTATCTGGTAGGAGGAATGTTTCGGCTGCATGTGAGCTTTGACTTGTTGAGGTTCACCTTTTTTCCTGAGGCTGCTTCATAAGTCTTGAGGATAGCTAAGAGATGAGTTATTTCCTCTAAAGTTGCCCTTGCAAAGATGATGCTATCATTTGCAAAGAAGAGGTTTGAGATCACGGATGCTCACAAACATATTTTAACACCATGCAAATAATTTCTTTCCACCAATCTTGAAATCAATGCAAATAAAGTTTCAACACACAAAATAAAGAGATATAGGGAGAGTGGCTCTCCCTGTCTGAGACCACGATGGGGTTGAAATTTTTGAAAGGGAAACCATTTAGCTTGGCTGAGAATGAGACAATTGAGACAAAATTCATGATAAGCTTAGTCATTCTTTCAGGGAAACCCACGTGCTGGAGCACTCTTTGTAAGAAAGGCCACTCAATTATATTGTAGGCCTTGGCTATATCCACCTTCAGAGACATAGTCCTTTTCTTACCCGTTTTTTCCTTCTTCATGCAATGAAAGATATCAAAGGCAATCAATGCATTGTCCATAATATGTCGATTTGGCACAAACACACTTTGATTCTCTTTCACAATGTCGGGAAGAATTGGCTCAAGCCTATTAGCAATAGCCTTCGTAATGATCTTGAAAATGACATTACAAAGGCTTATTGGTCTATACTCACTCTCATGCATAGGCTTTTTGCACTTAGGTATTAGAAAAAAGAGGTTCTTGTTCATAGTTGGTGGGTCACCATCTCCATTCAAAAGCCAAATGCCAAATCTATGACATCTTTGCTCACTATCTCCCAATAGTGCTAGAAAAATATTGTTGGCGTACCATCCTCCCTTGGGGCCTTTGTGGGATGCATCTGAAATGGGGTCTCCTTTACTTCTTTTTCAGTGAAATCTCGAGTTAAGTGGTTCTTGCCATGAGCATCAACTCTATTGTCCACTATACTCGCTACATCATCCATATTAGAGGGATTGGGTGAGGTAAAGAGGTCAGAGAAAAAACCTATAAGAACCTCCCCTATGTCTTCTTCATTTGTGAACAAGTTACCAACATCATCCTTAATCCTTTGGATGGAGTTCACTTTCTGTCTCTAATTTTCTTTTTGATGATATAAACTAGTGTTTCTATCTTCTTCCTCTAGCCATGAAGCCTGAGACCTTTGTGCCCAAAAGACTCCTTCATTTTCCAGCAAAGAGTTAAGAATGTTTTTCAGCTTCTTTATTTTTTTTTCAAAACATCATCTAATTGGGGGTTCCTAAGCCCACGACAATTCCAACTAAGGAGCCTCATTGCTTAGCAGCCCCATTGATTCTTTGTTCATTAACTTTTTGGATAGTGAGTTCACATAGGGTTAAGCTTCCATTTCTTTAACTTCCCCCCTTTCTTTTCCTTTCCCCATGTTTTCATCCATCTTCTCTTGTGGGGTACGAATGTTCTAGCAGTTCTCTTCCAGGTTCTAGTATTTTTCCCTCCTATGGTCTTAGCCTCTCCATCCATCTTTGCTCCTAGAGTAACCCCCTCAATTGGCCACTGGATGACTAGGTTATTCCCCCTAATAAGATGTTCATGGTGCTCAGTACTCCCCTTTTCCCCTGAGCCATTCTCTTCATGTTCCTTCTCTCTTGTTTAAGTTGTTATTTGATGGTCTATCTCTCATTCTGCCATGTGGCAATTATTACTAGTATTCACGAATGTGCCCTCCCCCTTTAGTAGTGATCTTGCATTCCATCAAAGTTGTTGTCATCTCCCCCACAATGTCCTCATGGTTCTTACTCCCCTATTCTATCACCCTGTTATCTTCTTGGAGTGATGGGTGTTTTCTGCTTCTCCCAACAACAACTTCCTTCCTACATTCAGTGATAACCGTGTTCTTTTGGAGAGATGCTTTCATCCATACCCTGTACGGTAACACTAAGTTGTCCTCATCCTCTTCCCCTCTTTTATGGGTTTCACACTCATTTAGCAAGTGATCAAAACTCCCACAAGCATAACAAAAATTCACCAAGTGTTTGTACTTGAAGAAAATTTTGGAAGTTTGGGACTGATTCCCCAATCTTATATGCATTCCTTTTCTTAAGGGTTTTTGTAACGTCCATTGAAACCCTAATGCGTGTAGCATTCCTAAATATGCTTTCCTTTCATTCATCCCATGATATGAACACTCTAATCACCTTCGCTACCTTCCTAGATCTTACCCCTATGGGTAGGTCAAAAACCTGAACCCAGAAAGGTCATAACCTGAGATCAACGTCCTCTGAGTTTTTATGCCTTTTAATATCCCCTTGCACTAGAATTTGGCGATCAAAATTCCAAGGCCACATATTTAGTACCTAGTCCTTATCTTTGTGATTGAAGAAGCGAAAAATGAATAAGTTCTTCCCTGCGTCTCTTATCTCCACACCTTTTTTTACGTTCCATGCTTATGCAGTGGTTGATTTGAAAGCTCTCGAGTTCACCATCCTGCTCATAAGCAACTTTGCCACCACCCAAGCTTCATTCATCTAATCTCTTCCATCCACTATATCATTTGTTATCTGTAGCACATTCTCTTCCTCCACCGTAAACTCAACGGCCTTCCATTTTCCCATCATTTTCCCTACTAAGCCTTCTGGGTGAAGAAAGATTATCTACTTTGAAAAGCAAGAGTCCAAACAAAAAAGGGGGGTAAGTCTAAGAGAGAAACTCTTGGTTAAAGCAGGAAGACGTAACATCTCTTAGGTCAAAAACATTATGTCACTATTGCCAGAGTCAAAACCCTAGCAAAGCCTGAATAAAGGGCCTATAGATAGATAAGATTGTGATTGACTTGTATTCTATGTAAGATTTATCGACTATATTGTTGGAGATGAGAACCAGGTATGATGAAAAAAATATATATTTGACTAATTTAACATTTTTTTAGAGGAAGTAAAATAAAACTTTGGAAACTATAGAAGAATAAAAGCATATTTTTTTTCCCTTTTTTTAATTTGCTTCAATTTATAGACTAATATATCAATGTCCTAACAATACTTTGTACCTTTCTACGATTGATTCTAATGTACATTCCTGTCAAAGAAAGAAAAAAAATGGGTGCAATGTCGGTATCCAACTCTTTCCCATTTTTGATTTTTACTACAACTGTATTATATTGAGATTTTCCCCAAATCACATCAATTTTGTTACTACAAATACCTAACATATATATAATAACATATCATATGAGAATAATCATCTAAAGTAAGAATAATGAGAATGGTTAATCTCAATTGTTAGATTAAAATGAAAGGTTAAGATTAAAACATTTTTAATTCAAGTTAAAAACTCATTTAATGATAAAATCTCTATAAGATTTACCAAATAAAAAATCAAATAATTTAACATTTAATTTATCATGTCCTAAAATATCTCAAACATATGATCACCACCGTGATATTGTTTCTATCACAATTCCCATGGCCGTCATCACAACCACCACCATGATCGTCAACCATCATCACCGCCACTACCAACATGGTTGTTGTCATTGTTATTGCCACCACTATCATTGTGATCGTTTCTATGACCATCGTCATTGTTGTCGCTCGTTGCCACCAACACGATGGCTGCAGCTACCGCTAAGGTGGCTGAACTGGCAACAATCGTATTGGTATCGACGACAGTGATCATGGTAGTGATCATGATGGTGGTCGGTAGTAATGGTGACGATGGTGATAATTGTGGTGACGATCTTGATATAAATAAAATCTTTAAGATGTTTGATTTTTTATTTAATAAATATTATAGAGATTTTATAGTTAAATGAGTTTTTAATTTGAATTTAAAATGTTTTAATCTTTGTCTTTTATTTTTAATCTAACAGTTAAAATTAATCATTTTCATTCTCATATTATATTAGATGATTATTCATATTCAAACTCAATGATTATGTACAATTTTAGCCTGTTTTGGTAAACTATAAACATAAGGCACATTATTACTTTTTAAATAAAAAAGGCTAGATAATACTTTAAAAATCAAATAACTCAAAAGACACATAAACACTGAAAAGGAAAATATTTTTAATAGTTATAGTTTAACTTACTTGAGACTTAAATAAAAAAATTAATATAAAAAAAATTAGAATTACAAGAAAAAAAAACCATGGCATAATTCACTTAGCAATAGCATAATAAAATTAGCTAACTTTACTGGCTTATTTGAAAATTCTATGTAAAAATTCATTGAACAAATTTAAAACCAAAAATAAAATAAAAATATTTTTAATGAGCACACACTTTAAATAGAAATTTATATTTTTATTAATTGAGTATTGCTTACTTGACTCGAATAATATTGTGTGTTATAAAAAAAATATTTGTGACCTCTTAACTTCAAAACAATCACCCTGGTAAACTAAATTTAAAAGAGTTTAATTTCTATATATTACTAATGTATAAATTTTTATATTGTCATTTAACTAAAATTATTTTACATTCTTACATGACATTTGAGAGTAATTTTTTTATCAAAGTCAATAATTTTATGAGGTAAAAAATCAATAATTTTATTATTTATGTAAACTTTTCATGGGACAACAATATGATTTTTAATTATTATCTGTATATTTAAGTGAGTTCAATAGATATATTCTTCATTATCAATCAACTAAAAATCATATAAATATAATTTTTAAAATAATTATTATAAAAGTTAATAGTTTTTTTTAAATAAAAGTTAATTTATTAATATATATATATATATATATATATATATATATATATATATATATATATATATATATATAATGTTTGTGATTAAATAAATGTATGAGTCTTATATAGTATGCTTAAATAGTTTCTACACTGTATATATAGAAGTTTTACATTAATATTTAATTATATATTATTATAGATTATAAATAATGTATTTGTTTACTTTAATAATTATTATCTTAAAAATCATATTAACAATAATATTTTATTGTTTACAATATAAAATATTTTACATTGATAATGTATAACCATTGAACTCATATTATTTTTAATTATTTATATTCTTTTGTACAAACTAAGCTATGCAGTATAAAAATAATTTTACATTGTCATTCAATTACAACTCACCATATATGATAAGTTTATCAACTTTTAATATAATTACCTTGAAAGTCATACCCACAATAATTTTTTATTGGTCAACAATGTGAACTTTTTTTACATTGACAATATATAAGCTATGCACTTACAATGTAAAATAATTTTACATTGTCATCTAATTATAAATCATCATGTATGATAATTATCTTGAAAATCATACCAACAATAATTTTTTATTTTTCTTATGAGAAGAAACTTCATTCATTTCAATCATAATAAGAGGAACAATACAACTTGGAATATAATGAAATATGTGGATGCTAGTGAAAAACCTAGATGCCCTAGCTAGAGTATGAGCAACTTGATTTGTTTGCTTCCTTTTGAAACTCACCAATGAGTTTGTGTGATTCGAAAGATAGTCTTTGCATTTAGAGATGATATAATGAAAATCTAAATAACCCTTAATGGGTTTCAATATCGCTTTCAATATAGCCTCGCAATCAACTTCAAAAATCACATTTTCCATACAAAGATCTACCATCCAATTCATTGCTTGAAGTAGCCCCCATGCTTTTGTTGTTCTTGGATCTGGGAAACCATTAGAGTAGAAAGTTTTGGCCTAAACGAAGTTTCATTTGTCTCCTCAAAGGCATATACCCACACCAAAACTGTTTTGATCTTGAAAAAGAGTCACATCAATGTTGCACTTGAAGAAGTTAACATCAAGTTTTTGCCAAATTAAGTCTTCTGGTTGGGTTGGCCTTATGATATTGTCATCTTGTTACTGACGAGAATGAGTCCATTCATGATAATGCTACATGGTAAGATTGATGGAAACTTGGTATTGGGGATCAATATAGTTCCAAATCTTATCATTGCGATGATGCCAAATGTTCCAAAGAAGCATAACAAACTTTACTTGGATACTCTGAGAGAGCTTATGGAGGAGTTTGAACACCGAACCTTTGATGGTTTTGGCAATTTGGACTTCATTGGATATGTAAGATCAAACCCTAGTAGTTCTCCAATATTCATGAACCTGCTTGTAGCCAAAAAATATATGTCAAGAGTTCTCCAAGTTAGTATTACAATAAGAACATAAATTTTCATAGCTTACTCCCTTGTCTTGCAATTTGACCCGTGTTGGGTGACAACCTCGAAGGACTCTCCACAAAAAATGTTTGAATTTTGGGGGGACTTTGAGATTCCAAAGAAGAGACCAATTTCTAGGCACTTTTAGATCATCGTTATTTATCATATGCTTCATTAAGTGGTGGTATGATGAGCGGACTAGATATTGCCCATTGGTGCTATGCTTTGGTGCTATGCTTCCAAATTACAGCATCATCAAAATTAGTGTTGAGAAGAGAAATTGCTTGAATGGCTTGAGCATCGTGTGGATTGAATATTTGATTAATGATTTCAAACCTCCAAGAAGAATTTGCATGATTAATGAGGACACTTACTGGGATGTGTTTGAGTCCAGGTGGAGGTGGTGTGGTGATGAAAGGGTAGTGGGGGTGTTGGAATCAGCTTTGAGACCAAACATTTATCTTGTGATAGTTTCCCAATTTCCATTGAAGACCTTCCTTGATCAATACTTGAGAGGCATGGATGTTACACCATACACAGCTAGGATTGAGACTTAATTTGGCTTCCAAGAATCTCCCCATTGGGAAAATATTTGGATTTGAAAATTTTTGTAACCATAGCATCTTCTTGGGTGGAGAATTTCCACCTTTGCTTTCCTAGCATGGAAAGGTTGAATCCATAGAGGTGTTTAAAGCTCATACCACCGTATTCTGATAAACCCAGATATTGTATTTTGATGTGAGTTTTCAAGTTATACTCATGCATTTAGATATATTTTATTTGACAAAACTCACGCTTTAGTGAAAGTTTGTGAAAGACAGGTGCTTAAGAGGTTTCATGTGAAAAAAAAACTAAATATCATGAATTTTTGGAGCTAATCAGAAGACCCCGGTCATGGTAATTTTGTATGATCGCAATAATTTTGTACACGTGTAGCAATTTTGTACGTCCTTAGTCTACCTACATCACCAATCACTTAAAGATGGTATAAAGATGGTAAGGATCATCTGCTAGATTTAAATTCTAATTGATAATATTCTTTAATTAAAGAAAGATAGAAGGAGAACTTCCATAGAATATTATAAATATGGAATGATGCCTCTCTTTTGGGTAAGGAAAAAAATATTTATTTTTATCCTTATCTTTCTACGAATTTGGGAAAATCTTTAGGGCTTTTGAGAGCTAAAGAGTGTGAGCAACACCACTACAATAAATCATGATCATCATTCCTTCTTATTGGTATGTCTATATTTACTTTTTATAGGATTGTTATTTGCTTTGATCATGAGTGACTAGTACCCCTAGTCTGGATAATCAAATTACTCATTGTTATTTGCTTTGATCATAACTGCCCAAATGTACTCTTATTCTTATTGTTAATGAAATTACTCATTGTTTTTTGTTAATTAATTATATTCCTTATTTTAATATTTATTTGGAACTCGTCATTCTAATACTTAATCAATTGTATAATAGTGATCATTTACATGTAATTGGTAGATCTAGGTAGAGAATATTTTGCACCAAATTGGATAATCAAACTGTTTAGGTAATCTCTGATGAAAAAGATGATGGAACTCATAAACCAAGATGAAGGTGAATTGGTTTTCAAAATAAAAACAGACTTTTAAAACCAGAGATACAAAATCAATCACCCTTTACACAAAATCCTTGTTAAAGTTCTTTCTTTCAAAAAGATATTTTCTTGAACCTTTAGTAAATTAATTAAGACCAGAATAAGAAAGAAAGATAAGATCAAGAGAAGAAGTACATAACTCTTTATACTGGTTCACTCTCTATCACTAAAGAAGCTAATCCAAACTCGAATTAGATTTTCACTATGCATATAAAATTCTTACAAACAATCACAAGCAATCTCAATTCCTACTCAGAAAAAGAGACATAGGCACCCAACCCTAGGGTCCTCTATGAATAAGAGCCTAAGAGAAACCTACCCTTAGTTCAAACTAGAAACACATATTCTAGCATGCCTTCAGAAATTCATGCACAAACAAGTAATGTGTAAAATCATACACGAAAAACTATAGTCAAAGATAGGCACAACCTAATCAATCCTTTTCGCAAAATCTTGATTGACTAAATGAGGTGTCTTCTTGAACTCAAGAAAGTATCACAATTTACTTATCACAAAAGGATCTTCATAATCAAAAGTTTAGAAGTTATGACTCACTATTTATAAGCACTTTTCTTCTCTTCTTTCTTTTACTAATATCAGCACATGATTCAAGCTCACTTAGAAGTTATTCTTGTTCTTCATAGAAGTGAGAATACAAGGTGGCTATTTATAGAAAAAACATTTATAATCGCTTGTAATCGATTAAATCTACAATGTAATCGATTAATTCAACAAAGTAATCGATTAGATTATCTTTTTAATAGATTAAAGTGTTCTTCCCAAAAACTGGAAACAACTCAAGAACAATATAATCGATTAGATCCTCAATCTAATTGATTAAAGAGTTCTTAATCACTTTTGAAACACTTATAGAAAGAAAAGTAATCGATTATATCACATGGTAATCGATTAAATAGAGACTTCTGAATGAATCAATCATTGTCTCAAAAATAACTATGTAATCGATTATGATAAGACTGTAATCGATTAAACCGATACGAGACATAACTCTACAAGCTTAAAACAACTTGTGTAATCGATTACTATAAGGCTGGAATTGATTAAAACAGAGAGTTTTTCCTTTTAAAGAAATTTTCTAACTTCGAAAATTTTCTTCTTACTCACACATGATGATGCATGATGCACATATGATACGATAGAGACTAAGATGCAACATTCAATATAACAATCAATAAAAGTGCCACTCAAGAGAGTTGAGCATTTAAAAGACAAAACTTCTTCAAGCTCTTCTTTATGCTTCGAGGCTAAGTCTTCATGTTGCTCCCCTTGTCTCTAACATTTGATAGACTAATTAGTCTTTAATTAAACATCCCTAGAATTGATTTTATGTTTTGACTTAAATTGATAAATCTATTATCATTGGGGTATTGACTTAAGGCAAAAAGCATCTTCTGACCTTAATCATAGGCTTCAGTTGATTTTGGAAATCAATAATTAACTAGGAAATGAATTTCATTAGGACTAGGATTGGGGGTAATTGGTACTAGTTAGTCATAATCCCTGGTCATTCTTATCATTGTTAGACAAGTGGCCTCAGATATCTTAAGAGGGGGGGGGGGGTTGAATTAAGATATCACAAACTTTTTCTTAATTAAAAATTCTATTTTGATTTTAACCCAAAACCCAAGATTCCTTTAAAAAAGAATTCCTAAATAATTATGCAAATTAAACTTACTGAATAGAAGCAATAAGCAATAATAAATAAAAGAGTTTAAGGGAAGAGAAAATGCAAACTCAGATTTATACTGGTTCAGTCACACCCTTGTGCCTACGTCCAATCCTCAAGCAACCCGCTTGAGAGTTCCACTATCTTACAAAAGCCCTTTACAAGTTCTGAACCACACAAGGACAACCCTTCCTTTGTGTTCAGATTGCTTTACAACAAGAGACCCTCGGTCTCTTAATCCCTTTTCAGAAATAAGATGAAGAGAAGAAGAAATCTTTCTTGAAAGAGATAGATTGAACAATGGAGCACTCAAAATAATTCCTTATTGAATTGCAAGTGTATTGACCAAGCAATTTTTTAAGAGCATAAGATAATTTTGCTTTTAAGAGGATAAGACCTTTTTGTTCTGAAAAACTTTGAGCAAATTCGTGTTCCAAGTCACATATAAATAGACCTTTGATGGCCATCAAAAAATCATTTGAACAGATGTGACTCTTGGAAATTATTTTCTGAAATTCTCCTCTGGTAATCGATTACAAGATTTGTGTAATCAATTACAGGCTTTAAAATTTGAATCAAAATGTTCAATAACTGCTGGTAATCAATTACCATCCATGTGTAATCGATTACACATTATAAATTTTGAATTCAAATTTCTAATGACTGTTGTAAGCATTTTCAGCTACTGGTAATCGATTACAATCCTCATGTAATCGATTACATGCCTTCAAAAATATTCAAAATTATTTTAAAAATGTTTCAGGAAGTGTTTTGGCCACTGGTAACCGATTACATCCTCTGGTAATCGATTACCAGAGAGTAAATCTCTTGTAAAAACATTTTTGCTTAAATTCATTGGCCAAACCTCTTGCTGTTTCAACTTGGAATTCATTTCCTAAATCACTAGAGATCTTCTTGATGATGTATCTTGAATTTCTTGGATTTTTGTCTTGAATTAAACTTGAGAAGTGCATGATCACATGGCATCATCAAAACATCAAAGTCAAAGTTTTTGCTTCTACAATCATCACTGAAACCTCGCTTGACATTTGCTTTCTTAAGAAAACCATAATCATAAAAATATATAAACTGTTGCATTTAATCGTCTCTACTATTAGTTTAATAAACTTAACTGATTATACAACTGGTCCTTTGGGTTCAATATCCAAACATTCGATTCCACTATTACTATTGCATAGGGTACATTTGCCCTTGTGCAAGCCTAACAAATTCTATGCATCAAGTTTCTAGTGCCGTTGTCGGAGACTAGTTGCGAAATTCCAAACTAGTTTAATTTTGTTAAACCAAACAATTTTGTTTATAGAAATTCCTTTCTTATTTATTTAATGTATTTCTATTTATTTTTATTTTATTATTTTATTTCCCGTTGCACTTGATCTTCTCCTCTATTTTGTAGTGCATGCAAACTAGGTCCCAGAATCCACCATTGCAATACAAACTTGATATTGATAAGCTAATATGAAAACTTTGTGTAGAGATCCGTGAAGAGAGAGAAAGAGCAATGGAAGCTAATTAGGCTTAGATACTTATGGACTACCTCACCCCTACCTTGGGGGAAGCCAACATCATCCAACTTCTCGATATGTGTGTGGTTGGAAATAAATTTAATTGAATTACCAATAGAGTAAGTTGATCAACACAGTGTGATAGAATTACCAATAGAGTACATCAGACTCTATACCTTTCCTTTCTCTCTCAATGGAAGGCATGGGACTAGTTGTTCTTACTACCTAAGAACAATATCATTACACAGAACCAATGCACAAGTGCTTTCTTACGAAGGTATTTCTCTCCCATGAAGATGGATTAATACATCAGGGACATTGAAAACTTTGTGCAGAGGGAGCAAGAGAGTCTACCTGAAGCCTAGGAAAGGTTAAAAGAGATGATCAGAAGTTGTCCACACCATGGCATTACTCAACATAGATTGGTCAGTCTATATTTTCTTTGGTGGAGTGTGCTAACACAATGGAACAAGTTTAGATGCTGCTTGTCAGGGTAAAAAAATGATAACTCAGATGGATCAATTTGATATTTATGTCAAAAATAAAAATATCGTAAAATGACCAAAAAAAAAAAAAACTCTTAAAGAGTAAAGTTTGTAAAATGATGAGAGTGAAGGGATTAACTATGTAATTAAGCCAAGTTAACAAAAAGATTCTGAGTAACAGTAACAGTAAGCAAGCATTAACCCATCTTCATCCTAGTTTCTAGCACAAACTTTACCCAACGATTCCATTCACCACTGCCACTACTGCTCAAAAGTGATCTTCCGCAAAAACTCCATCCTTTTCAATTCCCATTCTCTCTCTCTCTCTCAAACCTGCTCTCACACATCAAATCCAACCACCCACCCATGTGAAGAGGGTGAGGAGCAGAAGAAAAACCCTTCTAATGGAAAAACTCTGAAATTAGGGTTTGGTTTCCCCAAAGGGAGAGAAGAAGAAAAAAGAAGGAAGGAGGGAGGGGATGATGAAGCGGCTGTTGGGTGGGCCCGGGACGATTAGCGGGTTCCTGTTGAGGTTTGGGCAATGCGCATTTGGTGCCGCTTCGATTGCTATTATGGTCACTTCCTTTGGCTTCTCTAGCTACACCGCTTTCTGGTAATCCACTATTCCCCTCGCTCTCTCTCTCTCTCTCTCTCTCTCCCTCTCTCTTTTTAAAAAAAAGTTAAATTAAATTAAAACCGATGCTTGTGTTTTGGGGGATTTTGTTTGTTTAGGGCGTGTTTAGATTGGGGGAGGGAGGGTTAGTATTTTGTTTCTAGAAATGAATGAGGGGCCTTTGGTGGAAGGTTACATGATAATCTCTCTTTTATGGGTTTGCTTCCAAAAATGCTTTTGGTAAACCTTTACGGTTGTGATTTTGTTTCTACCTTTGACATTGCGGAAAATTGCGGACAAATACGGCTGATGCGGCTACAATTGCAGAGACTCCAAAAACCTTAATGTTGCGGCTGCAACTTAAAGCTTTGGCGTTTAGTACCTGGAAATCAGCTAGTGACGGTGATGCCGCTTGGGTGTAAGTGGTGTTGGTACCAGACAAAATAGAGGATTGAATGAAAACGGGATTTTCAATTGAAGGATTTGGTGGTGTCTCCTTGATTCTTGAACATGGGTGTGTGGAAAATACACGGATGAACTTTGCGTGAAAAAAAAAATTAAAGGAAATGACAAACTGATTCTTAACTGTGAAGATGAGTTGCACTTGTTTTTAGGTTGTAACGAATTGAAAAATAAAAACAATTATTGTTTATTCCAAAATTTCCACTTTTCACTTTTTCCCACTTACCGAATTGAGCTACGCTGTTCAGATGGATCTCCCAGAAGCCAAATCGTTGTAGGGAGAGTAAACTGACCTGGACCAGTCAATGAAATTATAAACTTGACCAGCCCAGCTCAGATCTTAGTTTATGAGTTTCCGAGCTTGAATATGGGCTGGAGGGTACAATGAGCTTATATTATAAACTTGACCATGAAATGTATTGAAATAAACTAGCATAGCAAGAGCTTATTTTGATAAGTTTTACCACGGAACTTATTGAAATCAGTTAAAAGGTGTTAATTGGAGTTATGAGCCATTTTCATAAGCTACGTAAGATCTTCTATCACTTCCTTATTTAATTTATTTTTTGTTTCATGGTTTAAGATAACACTCAAAATTTTAGTGAACAAGATCTAAAGTTTTAAACTACGGTTGTGTTTGAAATCATCTAAAATTGGAAATGATTTGATTTTAATTAATTTGATCCAGAAATAAAAGTTTATGTTTGGAAATCATTAAGAAAGAGTGAGATTTGAATTGATTTGGAAATCAAATATTATGCTTGGAACTCATAAATCTGGAAATCAAATTGAGTGGTTGGCAAAACAGGTTAATAAGGATGATAAAATTTAAAAACCAAATCCTATCCAATCCCACTAATTTGATAGGATTTCTACCCTAAAATGAGTCAAATCCATGGAATTTTACTTATCAAATCAGTTCATATTTTTTAAAAATCCAAATACAAGAATTGAATCTCATTTTCAATGTTTCAAACACACTAAAAGAGGATAAGAATTTTTCAACTTCACTATATATATTGTTTTTTACAGTTTCAAAAATGTCATCTCATCATAGAAAGACAGTAAGACTTTAAGAGCTTCACTACATTAAGCATTACATTATGAACAATTGCATGTTTTTTGATAATAGTGAAGTTAGAAACTAGTTCAAGCCTGTTAGTGTTTTTAATTCTTATAGAATATTCTAGGTGGGAGTGTCTAAATGAGTTCTGGCTGCCCATGGACCATCCTTTGGCTCATGGATCAGCTGACTTAACCTGTAAATGGGTTGAGCTGGATAAAATTTTGAAAATCTATTGCTTGTGGTGAGATGGCACTGACCCATGTTAACATCTCTAAATCTAATCTCTAATATGACTATGTCTGAGGTGCTTTTTCAATTCAATTAGTACAGTGTTCTCACCAAATATATGTTTACCCTTCTTGAAAATGTCCAGATTGGCAGATTCTGATTTGCACTGGAAATTAGTTGTATTGTTTTGTTTTGTTCCAAATCCTAATGGTATGGGGATAATTTTCTATTTTTATATGCTTAGTTGATTTTTTTGAAGTTGAGCAATGAATGAGTGTAAAACTCTAGTCTTAATCCTTGTCCCTTGAGATTCAAGAATTCTAAGGGCTCTGGTCTATTGGGAATAAGAGGATTTGAATTGATTGCTTGTTCCTTACAGAATAATTTGGTTAAATTTAGTGAGAGGAATACTGTGCCATGTAAGATGCTAATGGTTTTTTTTTTTGTGTGTGTATGCCATGGGCATTGTTGTAATTTGTAAGTAGTGTTTAAGTCATTTGTTCACTGCTCTGGTTTCTAAGATAGTATTGTTTACTACTTAATGTTATTTCTTTTGTTTTTCTATTAAGTAGAAAGTGGTTCCTTTGTTTTTATATTTCTATTTTGTCTTAAATAGATTGTCATATTTTCTTGTAAACATAACTCTAGTACTTCCCTGCACCTTCAGCTATTTAATTGCATCAATGGGACTTCAAGTGCTCTGGAGCTTTGGACTTGCATGTCTTGATATTTATGCTTTGAGGAGAAAGAGAGACCTACAAAATCCTATTCTTGTCAGCCTGTTTGTTGTGGGTGATTGGGTAATAATCATGCCACTTCCTTTATCTTTTTCCTATTTTCGTGTGGAAAAATAATTTCAGAGGACAATAATGTGCTTAAACATAATCATCACTTAATTGAACATAAATTGCTCCTCTATTAACCATGTGCTAATGCAGAATAGTGTTTCTTATTTGGTCTATCTTGTTAACGGTGCTTGGTGAAACTTAAAAAACTTTGGTAAAGTATTGACTAGATCGGGCTTCCATCTCTGAATTATACGTTGTAATAATGATGGAATTGGAATCAATATTTCCCTTTTCTTCTATGGTGCAATTTTTATGTTTTGATGAAAATTGAGGTGACTAGCTGGTGAGATAAAATCATGGTGATTTATGAGATGCAGGTAACAGCGACTTTATCACTTGCCGCTGCATGCTCATCAGCAGGAATTGTAGTATTATACACAAGAGACCTGACTGCATGCGCGACTAGTAAGCATCTCACATGCAACAGATACCAGATTTCTGTGGCCATGGCTTTTGTCACCTGGGTTCTCACAGCAATGTCATCGCATGTGATGTTCTGGATCTTGGCCTCAGTCTAGCTTGACTTATTTCCTTTGCTAGACATATGACCACCATAGATATCACAGTATCTTTGATAGCTCTTGTAAATTTTGTTGTATCAATACTTGTCATGGCATGTGGGCAAAATTTTCTCTCTTGTCCCTTCTCAAAACTTTGATTGATTTTTCATTTTTCAATCTTGCCACGCCTTTCTCAGTCTAGATATAGATTCTGGTTTAATGTAAGCCTTGGACATGATTCTGTAAACTTCCTTATTGTAGCCAAGAATCAAGATGTTCTCTTTGTGCTGGGTGCATGCGGTTGTGTGTGTGTGTATATATATATATATATATATAATGACAACAATGAGAATTGAATCTAAAGCTTAATGCATTTACTCAATTCCTATCACAAGGTCGATCCTAGTGGGATTGCATATATTCTTATTTATTACTGCCTGTAAAACATGGAAAGCAACTGTAGTCACGTTACTATAATTTAAAATCCATATATGCAAATTGCCTATAGTATGATTTATTTTATTTTGAATAAACTGAGATTCTGGCATCACAAAGAGGACCTGCCATCCCTGCTAGGTTAGTTTGGCACCACAGGCCCCAGGGATCCAAACCAATAGAAACTTTATTGATGAAAAAGACAAACAAAAAATAAGAAATAAATATAGGGGGCCAAAACGAATCAATGCAAACAATTATTTGAATCTATAAGACCGGAGTCCTATTTTTTTCCTAAGGATATCTCCTCTTACAAAACTAGGGGGAGAACCCAACCAATTAAAACTGTGATTATTAAAACCATAATTGGCTAGCTATTAAATGATTGGAAAGTGAATTAAATTGTGCAAGTAGTAAATACACTACAATATCGAGTCGTGTTCATAGGAACTTCAATTGATTTTTCAAAACTAAAGTGCAGAAATTAAATGTACCATAAAATCAATAAGCATTAAATAATAAGTAAAAACAAAAACACAAACACTTAGAAGGCAAAGCCCTTGAAAAATTCAGAATTTTGAAGTTATTGGGTGTTTGGCTTTACTAAACCACTCTTGGTGCAATGTTGATGATGTTTCACTATCCAATGCTAATTTAAGTGCTACTCTAACCCACTAAAATACCTTAATCAAGATTCCTCTAGTAAAATGACCTAAATCATTTAACTTAACTCCTAATTCCTCAGCAAGTTAAGTCAAGTGATTTGGATCACAACAAGAGTTTAAAAATAGAGCTAACAAACATCATTTTGTCCCTAAACATGAGTTCA
Organism: Glycine max; assembly: GCF_000004515.6. Taxonomy (NCBI): domain Eukaryota; kingdom Viridiplantae; phylum Streptophyta; class Magnoliopsida; order Fabales; family Fabaceae; genus Glycine; species Glycine max. The sequence goes on along the minus strand of NC_016088.4, from coordinate 34,692,328 downwards.
TTAGATGTTACTTATAGTTCTTAGTAATGATAGCATTTCCGAATGACTTCCACACTGTACAAGCATGCATATGGGTAATCAAACCATAACAAGACAATAAGAAAGGAAAGAAAGCTATAACATTGAAAATGACATTGAATAGATAGAAGATATTATTACATCTAGAGTGTTTAGTGCACCAAGCCCCCAACTATGGGTGGCTTAGCATCTCATTGTCATGATAGACCTTACACAATGAACAAATACACGGGGAAGAGAAGAAAAATGGTGAAGACAATGGAAGAAACCCTCAATGGAACAATATTTTTTTGCTCACACTCCATCCTCCCTTGATCCAAGGGAATGTCGCTTTTATAATGGGCCCAAGGCCCCTGTCTTGTCACTTCAAAGAGCGCAAGACTCGTTGGACAGTTTTTCGTGAATTCTAAAAGTCACTCTTCAGTTTGCTCTACTCACTGAGCAAGCTGTGAAGATGATGTTGATCCTCTTCCTCCATTCCTAAGCTGCCACATGTCCTCCTCATAACAACCTCTCTCGCTAGGTGAGCATAGCTAGATGAGCGAGTCTTCTTTATTGTGAAAACTTCTCCTTCCTCTCTCAAAAACCATGATAAAGGCACAAAAAATTAAGAGAAAAAGCTTAAAGTTTCATTTACAGCCTAAAGTTCTATAAAATACTAAATTCTAACTATTTGAGGCTAAACAAAGCAAAAATTATTGGAAAAATAGATAATTGATGTGTTAAATGAAGTTCAAAAGTACTTATGCACAAAAATTATCAAACTCCCCCAAATTTAAACTTTGTTTGCCCTCAAGCAAAATAAAAACTAAACTATATTGACTAAAAGTTGCACAACCCTAACTAGGTTAGATAGATGGTGAGAACAAAGATTATGACCAACATTCACTTCAAGACACAAGCATGCTTCCAAAACACAACTAGTCACACAATCTCAAGATCACACTTGTCAAAGTACCAATGATGAAATCATACAAGATTTGCACTCAGAGCTCAAGCAGTCAACAAGCATGACACAATTCAACAAACAAGCCAAGAATATTTTAATTCCTTACAACGCTAGTGTATTACTCAAACACATAAGTGTTTGGCTGCATAATTTCCATTTTTCCCAATTAGAATCACACAACCCAACTTTGCACATCATCTCACTCAATGCAATCTTACACACACAAAGATAGATCACTAAGGGCGTTATTAGCTTGTAACTTGGCTGGGCTAGCAAGGAATTTTTTGTTTTTCTAGAATTCAAAACACCAAAGGTCCTAGGAGAGTACTCACTATTTCCTTTTCAGAAAGCAACCAATATCCCACAATTCCAAACCTTTATTTATTTACACTCACAAATAGCAGTAACACCACAATTTCTTTTTGAATGATTTTGATTTTTTTTATCTTTATTTTTTACCCTAAACATTTTCCTTTTTGTGTGTGTTGTTTTTTTTTTTTCTTCTAACTTTCCCTATATCAATCATTTACAAACATCACCTTCCCCTAAATTTGGAACAAATTTTCCTCAAACCATAATTTATGCTCTCCTATTCCCTAAGGTAAGGTGGACATATTGTTTTTCTTTTTAGCTCAAGGATTCAAGAACAATTCACTCAACATTAGGCTCAAAGGGGTGATAAGAGATTCATCATTGATACACACAAGGTTAGTTTTTTTGGCTAAGTGATTGAAATTACGATTAAAACAAACAATGTCTTGATCATATCCATCTCATGTGTGCATTCAAACAAATCAAAGAATCATGCAAATTCGAGCAGGAAAAACCAACAGTTCTCTCATTAAAAAGGTGCACACAACAAACACAGGTAAATGTAAAGCATTCAAGACTTAATTCAAATCACTTCATGCCATGCAAGTTAACTATGGTCACTCACATGCAAAAAAATTATAAACACATCAAAGGACTAAACATACATTCACTCAAGATTGCAGTTTTCACAAACAATTCCAACACACATGCATTATTTCTCAAACCAAGCACTAATCACATCCAAGTTCAAACCCCAAACCATAGTAACAAAAGCTATGAGCACATGCATAAGTATTGTCAACAAACTAAACATAAATAAATCTTAAATTAGAAAGTACCAACTAAAACTAAATTATTGAAATAAAAGCGTAGAAATAAAAAATAAAAGTTTCCTAATCAAATGAAGCCTAAGGTCAATTCCTCCATCCTGAGGCCTCTTCCATCTTCTGATCAACTCCAACACTCGTCCATCTCCATCTCCTCCAAATTCCTTTGCATCATCATCATCACTTCAATCTCCAGCTTCCTTCGTAGTAGCTGCAACACCCTCCTCATCAAGAAAAGTAGGCTTGACCCTAGGCCAATGAACACAGTTGGAAAAGTCCTCTAAAGAAGTCAATGATCGATGCAAGGAGAGGTTGTGCATGTTTTGTAGCAGCAACAACTTTCCCACATGCAAGAACTAGAAAGTTGCCTTAGAAGTGAAGGGTTGAGGACCAACAACAACTTGGGCACAGGCCCAAGCCTGATTAGAAGATCTAACCTCAGCAGCAACAACAACATTATTCTTCTTGCTTCTGGTGGAGACCTCGGGGAGAATGGTGGTGGTGTCTCTAGGAACCTCATAGAACCATTTGAAATATGCTAAAACCATAAGCCTCCCAAAGTGCTTCAACATTGGAGAGATATGTGGCACCCCTTGGCAATGGCAAAGAAGAGTAATCAAGGCTGGGAATCCAAGGACCCCAGTGTCTGCCCTCACCAACTGAGTGATCTAAGAAGAGATGATGTAGCCTAAGTCTAGGTCCATCTACATTCAGATACCATAAATCAACTCATCCTTGCCAAAATTAATATTAGAAGTGTGAGTAGTGGGCATGAGGTTGCAAAAGGAAAAGACATTCTAGGACTTGGTCAAGTTGGTCACGGACTCCCTCCAAATCCTCCATGGAGTACCATGCGACATCTAGAAGCCTTTGCCCAACATACACAATTTGGCCACTATCAGCGTGTGGTCCTTGGGGATTTTCGGCCACTGGTAATACAGTGTGAGCTAGTTGTTGGTCCCTGGTACTGGCTAGAGATTCACTAGAGTCTTCAATAGAGAATTCACAATGTAGAAGTCAAATTTTATGATTTTCCCCCGCACCGTGACCTTGGGGGGATAGGTGCCCTCTGGGTCATAGGTGTTGGTGTAGAATTCCATCACCAATGCCTCATCAATATTGTCCTTGGGAAGAGTGGTGAATGTCTCATTCCACTTTCTGCGCTTTATCTCATTCTAGACAACATCGATCTCCCCATATTTAAGGAAGGCAGTCCCCTCTGGACACAAGTTTCGCTTGATGGTCACATTCTCAAAGGGTTCTTGAGAAACTTGAGTGGCGAATATGGTGGAATCCTACTGAACTTTGAGCTTTGTCCCTTGAGTAATGACAACACCCCGCTTGGTGGCTTCCGGAGCCTTCCTTTTGGAAGTGGAAGAATCAATGAACATGTTAATTTGCGTTTGCAGAAGAATCATGAAATTGCCTAGTATAAGGCCTTAAACCATCAATGTACATGTTAATTTGCACCAACTTACGAAATCCATGAGAATGAGTCTTTTGGAGTAACCCTTTAAATTGATCCCAAGCTTCACGAAGGGACTTATTTGAAAATTGATGGAATGATGAATTTTCATTCTTCCTTTCTAGAGTCTTTGTTTGTGAAAAGTATTTCCAAAAAATGGGATGAAATTTCATCCCAAGTTCTCAAGCTATGGCCCTTGAAAGAATGTAGCCATTTCTTTGCATCCCCGACCAAAAAGAATGAAAACAAGTTAAGAGGAATCACATCATCAGGCACTCCCACTATCTTGATCGTGTTGCAAATTTCCATGTACGTAGCTAAGTAAGAAAATGGGCCTTCATTAGGCAATCCATGGAAAAGGTTGCCTTAGATTAATTGGATGAGAGAATGAGGATAAGAAATGTTGGCCGCTTGTATATTGGGCCTAGTAATACTTGTGAAGTATTACAAGATTACATGAGTTGAGCAGTCTTCAAGTGTCACCTAGGTTTTCTCCTCTTCCACCATTAGTGGCTCCTCAAAAGAAGGAGGAGGCGAAGAGATTGGTGATCGTTGAGGAGGTGACAATGGTGGTTGTGGAGAAGATGAAGAAACTTCTTGAGCTTGTTGCCTAGTTCTCCTCTCCTCTTGCTTTTTCTTTTTCCTCAAGGTGTTGTTTCGTCGACAAGTCCTTTCAACCTCCCAATCAAGTGGAACAAGATTGTCTTTGGAAACTTTACCTTGCATACATAGTCCAAGCAACTAGAGAACCAAGTTAGCAAAGTTCACATGATGAATGCTAAAACAAAATTTCAAATAAAGAATCAAAGCTTAGAAAATGGACACTCAAGCTACCAAGAACGAGGAACAAAGTCCCTGACAACGACGCCAAAAACTTGTTAAATAATTGAGAAGTTAACCAAATTGCACAAGTTGTAAATACATGGTAAGATCGAGTATCGTGTTCATAAGAACTTTGTTTGTGTAAAATAGCTTGTGCAAACCAAGTTCGAAGCAATGGAATAAATTATGTTGATTGGTTTTTTAAAACTAAAGTGCAGAAATTAAATGTACCATACAACCAATAAGCATTAAATAACAAGTAAAAACAAAGAAAAGCTACAAAAGCAAAAACGCAAACACTTAAAAGGAAAAATAGGGGAAATTTCAAAATATTGAAGTTGTTAGGTGCTTGTCCTTACTAAATCACTCTTGGTCCAATGTTGATGATGTTTCACTATTCAATGCTAATTCAAGTGCTACTCTAACCACTAAAATACCCTAATCAAGATTCCTCTAGTAAAAGGGCCTTAATCACTTCAACTTAACTCCTAATCCCTCAGTAAGTTAAGCCAATTGATTTGGATCATAACAAAGGTTAAAAAAATAGAGCTAATAAACATCATTACATCTTTAGACATGAGTTCATTAGATTCCACTTTCAATTCTTAGTAGTGATAGCATTTTCGAATGACTTCCACATTATATAAGCATGCATATAGGTGACCAAACCATAACAAGACAATAAGAAAGGAAAGAAACCATTAACATTGAAAATGACATTGAATAGACAGAAGAGATAATTACATCATGAGAGACCTTTCACAATGAACAAATACAAGGGGAAGAAAAGAAAATGGTGAAGACAATGGAAGAAACCCTCAATGGAATAGTATTTTTCACTCACACTTTGCCCTAGGTCCATCCTCCCTTGATCCCGGTGGAATGTCCCTTTTATAATAGGCCTAAGGCCCTTGTCTTATCACTTCAGAGAATGCAAGATTCATTGGGTGAGTTCTTTGCGAATTCCAAAAGTCACTCTTTGGTTTGCTCTACTTGTTGGTCGAGCTGTATTCACTAGGCGAGTTCTTCTTAATTCCAAAAGTTGCAATTAATTTATTTCTTCCAAATATATTTGTGAAGATAATGTGGACCCTCTTCCTCTATTCCTGAGCTACCATGTGTCCTCCTCAGAATGACCTCTTTTGCAGGGCGAGCATAGCTCGCTTAGCGAGTCTTCTTTGTTGTGACTACTTTCCCTTCCTCTCTTGGTATTCCAAAAACCTTGATAAAGGCACAAAAACTTAGAAGAAAAAGCTTAAAGTATCATTTTCACCCTAGAGTTCTATAAAATACTAAATTCTAACTATTTGAGGCTAAACAAAGCAAAAATTAATGAAAAAACATAGAATTGTTGTGTTAAATGAAGTTCAAAAGTACTTGTGTATAGTAACTATCACTAACATGTCAACATACGTGTTCCCATCCCAAAAAAATGTTTGATACTCGAAAGGAGATAGAATCCCAATGGGAGGCAACATTTGTCCAAGCTAAACAAAGAGACCAAGGAACCATACAAGAATTGCTAAATGCCTTCAAGACCAACTGCGAATCTATCTCAAGCCATAAGTAAGTCCAACCCCTTTGGAAGGTTATGTTGATAGCTAGCATTGCGCCATTCAATTTTGCATGGAAAAAGTGTCTCACTCCACGATGTGAAGAGAAACCTCCCAAGAAACTGTCAGGAGAGTCTCTTGTTGCCCCATTATAGTTTACTTTAATCCAACCTTGTAGTAGGGGATGCCAAGTAATTGGGATAGGATTGAGATGCTTCCTGGATTCAATAGAGACCTCAAATTGCCTATAGTATTTTACTTAGACTGGGTTGTTTTTAATTCTTTAGAAGTATAGGGTAAAATTGAGCATTTATGGAATCTTTATGCTTCCAAATATTCCTCATTGCATCGTTCTATGATACAAAAATATATATTTCCAAGGTTTGGACTTGGTTGTGGACAGAATAATGTGTTGGGCTAGTATCATCAAACACATTCCATATGTGTAACTAACAGACATTGAGTTACGAGCCTAACTCAACCTACAAAATTGACTTGTAAGACGAGGATTACTTCTCACTTATATAATCTATATTGACACTATCTTTAGTTAATGTGAGACTTTCAACACACCTCTCTATCTAGAGTGATCACAATTTAAGTGACTTTTCCAATAGTAAGTACACCTTTCTCTGTTCTCCTTGTGTGTCATTGTAGTCTTCAATTATATGCATCTCACCACCTTAGTAGTTTTCTAGTATGTTTCAATAGATAAAGACATGAAGTAAAATTTTGATGATCTTACCTTTTCATTCAGTTGAATTCAATTCCATATAATTGAACATGTATCTTAAATAGGGTTCTTAAGTCTTAATTCAATGCCACACTTATTAATTATTTTTAGGATAAATTATGTTTTAATTCCCTCTAAAATTACTAATGTTTGAATTTGATATATTTTAAAAAAAACTTGTTAGTCTAATCCCTCTAATTTTGAAATATATTTTTTTTTCCGTTTTAAGCAGTGTTTAAGTCATTTTTATTATTGTATAAAGTATTATCTAAAATGTTTTAAGGATAAAAAATAATACATTCTAAATTTAGAGAGACGAAATAATATATTCTAAATTTAGAGAGACAATTATTTTAAAAAAATTTAGAGGAACCAATTTAAATATTCATCATTTTAGAGGGACTTAAAATATATTTATCTTATTTTATTATTTATTTTTCTGACATTAGTTTGTCATATATAAATGTTACCTAAAAGGTCTATTCCCTACTTAGATACGAGGACCATTCCTTACATGGATTCACTTCGGCCTTAATGAACGTGGACCCTAATTAGAAGTTGCATTACGTACAAACACCATAATAGCTTCTATCACCAATAAGCCATTTCCTTATTCCTCAACATCATGCTTAAATGCTTACTTCCAAATTCCTTTTTTTTTGTGGGCTCCATTAGCCTTGCATTTTAATCACATTTTGTTCCTATGTGATTCCACTTGTGTGCTTTAAAATCATTCCTGAGTGGCTCAATCCTCATTGCACTGTTCCAAGATCACAAAAGTTGTTTTTGATTTCTAATAAATATTTAAATTTTATATTTTTTCTTTGACAGAAATTTTCTTACAATGAATTTCTAATAAAATAATATTTTTTTTATATTTTTTAATTTTTTATCTCCCACTTTGCACTTTTGATCCCCCACTTTAGTTCCAATTTTGCATTTGGTCTCCCGGTAATTTAATTTATAAATTGGGTCCTTTATTTTGTAAAAAAGTGCAATGTTGATCCCCCGACGTCATAATTGGACGTTGACCGTTAGGCAGTGACGTTGACTGCCACGTGTCAACCTCTATTGGACACATAAAAATAAACATTTTTTAAGTCTCCCTAACCCTAATTAATTATCTTTAATTTATTTTAAAAATTATTAAAAAAAAACAAAGATGTCGGAGTCCCACTTCCTCTCTCTCTCTCCTCCCCAGCCATACCCCAGCCATACGCGTCATCTACTCTGCCAACCAAAAAAACTCAAGGTGACGCCGAGGTGAAAGCAAATCTAACCTCAAACCTCCCTCTATCACTACCAAATTTTGGAGCTGTCAAAGAAGGTGGCGCCGAAGAAGCTCGTCCCGAGGGTTTTCCGTGGAGACGGTCTTGTCGGGAATCTTGTGCAGCTTGAACACGAAGTTCACCATGAGAACATCGTCCGCATCGCATCCCAGTGACTCACGAGTCAACTCGGTGATTTTTTGAGGTGTGGAGGTGGTCCATGAGAGAGTCGATGCACGCGCGCAGGTGGCGGTGGGAGCCGCCATGCCCCACCGTGAGGACGACGAAAATTGTTTCCTCGGAGGGTGGTGCCGTGAGGGTGTGCCTGGTGGCACGAAGCACATGGACACGAATAGAGGACAGGTGGCGCTTGGTGGATAGCACTGCGGTAACAACACACCCTTTTTCACTGTCATCAATTTTCTTCTTCAATATGAAAAATTAATTAGTACCATATAATTTTATTTCAATTTTGTTTGTTGGGGATGTTGTGATTTTCAAATCTGAAACATGGATTTTGGCCTGATTGAGTGAAAATATCAAAAAGGTTAAAACTTTGTCTTTGGTTCGTAATTTTCGCAGGCTGTTGTTGACATGCATGTGCCCTTGCTGCTTATGCATATCAGTAATAATGGAGTGTGCGTTGGAGTTGGTGAAGGCTCCACTATATGTTATGGAGTGGTAATAAGAGTGATTGTTGAGATGCAAAATGGGGAATATATTGCAGGTGGAGGGGCGGTGAGGTTGGAGAAGCTGCGGCGACGGCAGAAATGGCGGTGGCAACAATGACGGTGGGGGTTGGAGAAGCTGCGGTGGGGATTGATTTACCAGGAATAACAAGTTTTCCAAGAAAGGGAAGTTCTTTTGGTTTTTAATAATTTTTAAAATAAATTAAAGATAATTAATTAGAGTTAGGGACACTTAAAAAATGTTTATTTTTACGTACTTATCAGACGTTGACACGTGACAGTCAAGGTCAACGTCACTGTCTAACGGTTTCGGGACATTGCACTTTTTTACAAAATAAAGGACCCAATTCGTGAATTAAATTACCGGAGGACTAAATACGAAATTGGAGTTAAAGTGAGGGACCAAAAGTGCAATTTTACCAAAAAAAATTGATTTATCACACAATTCCTATTTTCGTTCACACGGTTAACATCAAGTGAATGGAGACATTTCTTTCATGGGTAAATTTTTTAATCCTAGAAACACAAGACAAAAATAATGTTGCGTTTGTTAGGAAGTAATAAAATGATTAATTTCAAATATATTTTCTATTTGAGTAATTAATAATCTCGTCTCACCTTCAACCTTTAATTTTGGCGTAAGGGGTAGGAAATATTTATTTTCATGGGACAAAAATCTTATGAGTAAAAATACCGATATATTCCTTCATTTATGTTCTCTATTTTTTATCTTTTAAATTTTTTATTCATATGTCAATTTTTATTTATTGTCAATCTTATAAATTTTATCCACGATAATTTTACATTTTTCCTCCATTTCTCCTCTTTTAATAGATAAATCTACTCTTCTCTGGACAAAAATCATTGAAGGAGTCTGATTTTCTCTTTCAACAGGTATGCAATATGTATATTCATGTCTATAAAATTAGAATTAAAAATTCATTTTTTTCTGAGACACAAATCGTTTTTCGTATGTTCACCTGTCATATTGTTTTGTTTTCGCACATATACATTGTTTGCCTCAATATGGATATTTTTTTTACTAATTTTATAATTAACCAAACATATTTTATTAAGTACTTAAAAATAACATTTTCGTTTTTTATTTTCATGAATATTATTTTTAGAACTAAAAAAATTATTTATGAAACAAATGCCTCCAATTCATTATTTTAGAACCAAACACACTATTAATCGTTAGATTTATTAAATTTTTATTCCACGTCAAGTTAAATGTTTAAGATTTTTTCTCAGAAGAAATGCATCCCTTATCATATCATTAGCAAATATACAGTTCGAATTACAAAATATGATCCATGCTTAGTATAGTCTCAAGATAGATTTTCTATCGAATCAATTTAGGTAGAAACTTTCTATAAACTTAAAATATGTTTAGTCTCTGTAAAATTTACCATATTTAATTTGTATTTGTATGAAAATAAGTGAAATTGATCGTTGGGGTTAGAGCATCTTTTTTATGGGGCTAATGGAATCCAATGACTTAACACATTCTTGTTCAATTTCTCGATAGTTACCTGGTTTTACTCCGCAATACTTTTGATTTTTTTTAATTAAGTTTTTCATATCTGAAATATATATCGTTTTTATATTATTAATTAATATTTTTTTTCAATTAAGCACTGAAATTTTTGTTCTGTTTCATTTTATTATATGTCGTTAGTTACATTCCGTTAAGTAATGACGTGATTGATAGAGTGTCACGTCATCACATCTTGTCACGGATATCTCATTCTAATGTCATCACATTGAATAACATGATAATGATGTGTCATTGATTAGGTATAATGATGTGATACTCTGTCTGTCACACGTAGATTTTTTTTTAGGTAGGTATTTGATAAAAAATAAATTTTAAGGTAATAAGTTGAAAACATATTTTTCAAGTATGAAAAACTTATTTAAATCAATGTGAAAACATAGTTTTTTTAATTAATAAATGATAAGAATGAGTTTTATCAAAAATAAATAATATAATTTTAGAAAAAATCATAAATGATAAATTTTATTATTTTATTAAAAATAAAAATAAAAATGATAATAATAAATTTAAGTTATATTTAAAAGAAAATTTTATAAGTCAATAACAAAAAATAGTTTCTCAAACACTTTTATTTAATCAAATATTTAAATCAAACTAAATAAATTCAAAAAAATATTAATTTGATTCAATTTTAAATTTTTTAAAATAGTTTTAATTTTTATTTTAGATCGAATTATTACTTGTTAGCATTATATACAAGCTTTTACTGAAATTTCTGGTTTGAACCTTTTCTTTTAGAATAGGACAGTCATTGTTTTTCTCAAAGGAAATATTGAAAACATATTAAGAAATACACTCCTTATGATTACACATCAAAAAATTATTCCTTATGATTGGAACTTGATAAATAACTTCGGCAGTTATTACAATAACTTTTAAGTAAAATATGTCTTTAGCTTTTTCAATTTCTGTATTAGTTTCAAATTTAATTAGAGTTTATTGATAATATAAATATTTTATATATAATTATCATATTATACATTGTTATATATGTATGATAATATTATTGAATTTTGTAATAATTAATTTAATAATCATACCTAAGTTGATTTTTAATTGATGACTAGTGTAAAAAAAATAATATTAATATTGTATCAACATTAAAATATTAAAAGATTAAGTAGTAAGGCACTTCTTAGAATTGGTACAAGCTTTTTATTGAAATTTCCGGTATGCACCCGGTTATTCTCAAAGGAAATATTGAAAATATATTATAAATATATTCCTTGAGATTGAAACTTCATAAATAACTTTTTGAGGGAAATAACTATTAAGTAAAATAAGGCTTTAGATTTTTCAATTTTTTTACAAGTTTTAGAGTTTAATTAGAATATATTGATAATGTAAATATTTTTTATACAATCATCTAATTATATATTTTCATGTATGAAAAGATTGTTAAATTTTGTAGTAATAATCAAATAGAATACTTAAAGATAATTTTTAATTGATTGATAGTGTAAAAAAATTATATATAAATATAAAATAAGTAATTATTAGTTTTACTCTTAGTTCATAAATTTTAAAGTTTTTTTAAATAGTCTCTAATCTCTATTACTAATTATTGATAAGGTAGCATATATTTAAACATGTTACAATAGATATCACTTTAATATAATCACTTGCCATCACGACCTTAGTCGGAACCAAGTTCGTAGTTCTAACGTAAAATAATATAATACCACTAAGTGAGTGTAGGGACTATTTAAATAAAATTTATGAAAACTAACGTAATTAAATAGACAGTTTTGAAGCCTATAATTAAATTTAACCATATTTACAAGCATATTTAAGTAATAATTTTTATAAAGGTTACGATTTAGAAATTCATTTAAGTTATTTTCTAATTTTTTTAGTTAAAAAGTTTGTTTGATTGTTTGATAAATAAATTTATTTTTAAATTTTTTTAACATTTTTTAAAATACTAGCTTTTAAATTCTAATTTTTATATTTTATTTCTTTTTTATTCTTAAAATATTTATTAAATTTTCTTTACTCTTTTTAAAAAAAATATATTTTTATTATTTTAATCATTGTACCGTTAATTTTCATCCTTTTTATATTATACTATTTATTTTAATCATTATACTATTTATAATATTTAATTCATTATTTCAACACTATACTTCAAGAAATTAATAATGAGAAATGTTAAATTTTTTCCTATTTTTTATTATATTTTGAATAATTTTATATTTGATGATTTATTTTAACTATTATACTAACTAACATAATAAAAGTATAATATCTACTTAACTATATATTTTTTATTTAATCTTGATTAAAAATATTTTAAGATATAATATAATATTAATATTAAAATAAGGAAAAAACATAATAATTGAAACTAAAAATATAATAAAAATAACTTATCTATAAATAAAAAATTAAAGAGATTAAATTAATTAAAAAATTAAAATTTTAACACCTCAACATATTTTATTTGTAAAATAAAATTAAAATTTATAAAAAAATATCATATAAATATATACATTTATGTAATTTTATAATTTTCAGTTACTTCATCATATAATTAAACCGAAAACTTATAACTTAAGAATTTAATTTAATATTTTTTAACTATTGGCTGACTTTTAAGTTAGTTTTGTGAAATATAAAAATATCTTTAGTTTATCTGAAAATTACATTGCTCCCACATCATTTCATAATCAAAGAAACAGTCATAAAGCTGACAGAAATATATGCATTTTTTGCTCCAGATTGCACATAATGTTATTATTCTAAAATAGTGATAATTACGTGAAGAAGAATTCGAATTTTTATCTAGCATTAGTAAAGGAAGATCAAGATTATTGGACTAAACAGTTTTCAAATCAACCAAGAAGCTAAACGCAACAGGATATTAATTATCACAAGCAAAAATTTCAAGTGAAATCCGGTATACTCGTGGAAACTTCAATACATGCATGTATTATACAGTGAGCCAGCTTGAGAAGACAATTTCCCTTTGTACACGCCATCATCCACCAAACCTGATATATTTAAATAGTTGAAACATTTTTTTATGCAAATCTTGTTAGATGATATTGACCCAAAGGGTTTGGCAGAAAAAGTATTTATCTGAATGACAAGATAGTTTCAACATATTCCCTAAATAATATACCCTCATTTTGCCTCTTATGACGTGCTCAGAAATTTAGTCTAATTTCCTTGTCCGTATTTATTTTTTTTATGAACAATTCTCATAGAATCATACTTCGAACGGCAATAAAATCTAAGAAACATCCTCCCCAGAAAATTGAGAAAAAAAAATCAAAACTCAAAATAAAACGAACAAACAATTGCAATCTAATTATTCTACAAATTCATAGTTTCCATGACCCCCTTAAGTCAAGAAACACATCCATTCACTTGACATTTCCCCCCCCTAACAACACAGTATAAATGACCCTTTGGCCATGAATCACATAAATCTTCATAAACATCATAATAAATATTTACAATTGCACAATACAACCATGCAAGCGTAGGACTCCTTTGGTTATCCACATGCTTGCAAGTTCAAACAAGGTCCCAAAGTTGAACCATTTGAAAAGACAAACTTGAACTCTTAACAACATACGCAGTAGCCACATTCATGTACCAGAACATGTTTGTCTAGAAGTTCATGTTGGAACTCTTGGTGAATTCACGCAACGGTGCGGCGATTGAACACTGGAAGAGACTATGATTTGGGTTGAAGAAGTAGCAAGCATAGAAGATGGTGAAGAAGCTGAAAAACCATAATCTGACCCAATCAGAGAAGAAGCAGAGGTATGAAACCGACCCGAGTCACCGGGAAGTTTCATGTATGAGTAAGAAGGTGACTCACAAAGCCATGAACCGATAGGCCCTTGTTTCCCATTCTTGTACTGCATTATAGCTTTGTACACAAATGGAATTAGACCCTCCATTTTTATGTATGATAATGAGGGAAAAACAGAGAAGAAACAGAGGAAAACAGAGAAAGTGAAAGATTTTAGGGGAGTTGGTTTGTGACATTGAAGGTGAGAGGACAGAGGGCTTCTTGGGGGTTTAAAGGTGTGGGATGGTATGTGTGATGACGTGGAGTAATAGCACGTATTGGAGTCCAACTCTTCACGCTAAGCCAGGAAGATTTCAACGCAAACCCACAAGGATATCTTGGAAGCTATGTGCCAAAAACCAAAAATGTTATTGAAATCATTTTGTGTTGATCCCACTTTTTTTTTTTGGCGGTTTGGTTTGATGGGGTTTAAGCTTTTAGAATAAGATTGGTTGGTTTGATAAGATTTTTTAAATTGTCCACCACTTGATTTGGATTTCATCTCAAACTAGGGACTGATAAATGACCACTGATTTCAATTTTAATTATACTTGTTTTTGTTTTAATTTTTTTTCTCATTTTAATGCTATCTAAGTCACTATTGCTGGTTCAGATGTTGTTTTAAAGTATGGTAGGTGATAAACTATTCTTTTGTTCATTCTATAGGGCCAGTTGTATCCGTGTACGTGTTGGTGTATAAGATTTTATGAATCATGTTTTGCACATCGTGGCAAAAAATAATGGCGCCATGCATCAAGATCGAATTTGTGTGTATGATAATTATTATAGATTTATAGTGATGTTCTTCTCTCAACTAACGCTGAAAATAAAAAAGGTTTCTGATGTTTTGATTGAATCCAACAAATGCCCAATATATTTCTATATTTTTATGCAATGAGTGCCACTAACACGTGCTTTATACTTCTCATCAATTTTACCACTATCAAGTAGAGAAGTACAGCTTAATTGAATTGAAAAAACATATTATATATGGAATGATGAGATTTGTGCCTACTGATGCAAGTAGAGAAGTACAGCATAAGTCTTAAAATCTCAATGCACGTTTTACTGAAATCTAGATTTTACAATGTATGTTTGCTTTAACCTATTTTAAAATATAACTTTTTTTAATTAGTTTCTGAAGAATTTTAAAAAATAAAAAATATTGGGTTATCAAAAACCTACTATATCAAAAATTCATTTGTCTCAATAAAATTGAATTTGATCTTCTTAAATAAAATTTTAAATCCAATAATATGAATGAAAAAAGTAATTGAAAAAGGAGATTTTAATAAAGATGACCAATTGATAAAGATTAATCGTTTACAAAAATTAATGAATATTTTACACTAATGTCATGTTTAAAAAAACACCCACTAATCCTATCACTTGTCAAAATTTTCACTTATTTAAGTTTTATCGATGTGGCTAAAGTATTCTTTATAAAGAGTAAATAATAAATGTAGTGACAATATAAATTTTTTGAAATTATTATTTAATAATTATCATCTAATAATTTTTTATAGATTGATTATATATTTTTTATATTAACTATACATATAAATTAAATTATTTTATAAATACTATTTAAATTATGAATAGATCGCGGGGTCATGGAGATCTCTTGTCTCATAAGAGTATTCTTGTTTGTTTATATCAAGAAAAATAGAATAATTTACTATAAGGAGGCTTGACAAATCTTTTTTTTTTTTTAAATAATAATTGTGCATACCATGCTTGCTTCATCCAAATACCAACTCCACTGTCTAAATCTTAAAATAAAATCGTGGGTGTTGCATCATGAGGAGAACCGTATGTGGACTTAATAATTGGAATTAATGGGACAATTAATGTCATTTTCTCCCCGCAATAAAATTTTAGCTTTGTGAGATCAATTCCCTTTAAGATAAGATAATTAATCAAAGCCACACAAACTGCGTGCATCTATCTGAGTTTTGTGGGATGAATTAGGTGAAGATGGAAGAATAGGGCTTCGTGGTGTGAAAGTCTAGTCTAAGTTATGTAAATTTCGCTTTTGAACTTACCTTGCAAACCAACAAATTAAACAAACAACATGCAGGCAACATCAACTTTTGCGCTGTATCTATCCATCGCCTACATCGACGTTCATGCACCGCACAACTTTTTGTCCTTTTCAGTCAGTTTTCTGACCAACAAAGAATAGGATGTTGATTATATCCACGATAATTGCTTCCAATAAATCTCAGCCCTTGTTTTGAAATAATTTATATATTGTTTTAACTAGAGTCTCAGATTAAAAGAAAAATTAAAATAGAAATTATTTTAAATTAATTTCGATATATGGTCGGTGTAAAACTTTTTTAGTGTACTCTTGAGTTTAACTAAATTTGTATTGTATGATTTCATTTGTAATGGCTTTCCGACGGACCTTTCAGGAACTAGTTTTTTTCAGTGACGTTTAGCTTTATCTTTTTATGTTTTTAACAAAGAAAAAATAAATTTTTGATGAGTAAAAAAAACTAAATTTATATGATTGGAGGATCACATATAAAATAGAATTTAATGTCTATGTACCGATAATATAAAAATATTTTTATACTATTATTTAATTATAAATCACCGTTTAAATTATTTTAAAATAATTATTTTAAAATTTAATAAACTTATTATACATGATGAATTGTGATTAAATGACTGTATAAAATTATACAGTTTTTACATAACTTTTTTTCTCTATAAAGTATGATTGAACTTTAAAACAAAACAAAAGTTTTGTAAAAATCAATAGAGATTAAAAACATATTTTTTTAATCAAAACATTGGTCCAATTAGTTTAATTTTTCAAATAATGTTTGTATTATTCACAAAAAGAATTCGTGTATTTTTCATTTTTGTTTAATTTTTTTTCTTAATTATTGTTTTAGTCTTTCAATTTTGGAATTATGTTTTTTAAATCCCTAAAATTTAAATTTACTTTTTTAGTCCTTAAATTTTGAAAATTGCACTTTTTAGTTCCGCATATGATAAATTATACTTTATGACAATTTTAAAATATAAATTCTAACAATTGAAAATTAAAAATCAAATTATAACAACTAAAAATAGTCACAAGTTATCAATTTATTATGAGAATAACTAAAAAAAACAAATACGTATAAATATGAATCATATAGAAATATAAATAAAGATAAAATATCTTTAAGATATGTGTAGAATACTATTATTTGTGGGAGGATGTCCAACGTAGACTTTTTTTTTTAGCATTGTGGTCTTCTTGTCAATTTGTTGATGAGTTGGTTTTGCATGCTCTTCTCTTGGTCTATGACCATATCGATCGTTTGTACTCCCATTTTCATAGGATCACCATGTCTATCAATTTGTTGATATAAAGAAGACACAAGTTCAAGATGAATGTCCCCGCCACCATGGTTATCATCATTATGATTATCAATATCATCATCTTTGCACTCATCACTATCATTATTATTATAATTGTTGTTATTATCATCTTCATCATTATTGGCATCACTCGTGTCCCTCATTTGAGTAGGCAACATATGACAATAACATTTATTTATTAAGATACTAGTTTGGTGATCATCTCGTGCCATACTGAGAATGTATTTTTTTTAATTATTGGTGTTTATTAATTTAATTATTAAATTATATAAGAAAATAATTTTTAATGTAATATATAATATATTTCAATATATGTAATAATTAATAAATATATAGAAAATAATTTCTAATGTGATATATAATTTACAGAGGAAGAGGACGAGAAAATTTCAACTAAGATAGAAACAACAATTTTAGGTCATTCGACCAAGAAAGAGGTCAAAATACTCTTGGTGTTGTTAAAGGTAGGGATAACAATTACAAGGCCAGACATATTTTAATTACTACTATGAGTAAATAGACATTTTGGTTCTTGACTTTTGACCCCTTTTGCAAATTAGACCCTATCTTTTTGAAATGTAAAAAATAGTCCCTATCTTTGCATAAATTTTGTAAAATATTCCTTGCCGTTAAATTTAAAAGTAATGTCATTAGTGAGGTGCATTGTTGACAATTTTAATGCCACATACACTATCCAACGTGACAAATTATCTCAGATTATGACATGTAGACTAGACTTTGATGCAAAATTTAAAAAGTTGTCAAATATTTTCTTGATTTTTGCTGTTGTTGGAAAATTGAATTGGAATAAAAATTGAATTGGAATGAGAAAAAAGAAAAGTAAATTAAACATTACAAACCAAATGAAATGTATCAAGTTTAATAAAGTTAAATGTTTTTCTTTGTATTCAAGTCTAAGAAGGGAAACAAAAATAGAGACTTGGCCAAGGGAAACAAGTAATTGAGATTCCTCTATGTTTTTCATAAGACCAAACTATGCTGAATCACAACGCGGAGACATTAAGAAAGAATAGAACTTTTGATATGAGATTTTTGTTTTTGGCAAAGATGAGAAACCGCAACTCGAAATTTCCACCAAAAACATATTTAGAAGTGAAATTAATAAAGGGACAACATTAAAACAATAAAAATATAAAAGAGGAGGTGAATGGTACCCATTTTACCAAAAAACTGAATGCAGCCTCACTCACTCTGTTGTAGTAAAGAGCTGACAAATAAACTAAATGCTGAGAGTAGGAGAAGGAGAATAAGAAAATGAAGAAGAGAACTAAGCATTTGGTTTTGATTAAGAATGAATGAACATGAACAATGAAGTGTGGAATGGAGAAGCGTAACTCACAATGGGGCGTTGATCTGAGAGAGAGACATTGAGAAAAAGCAACGCTTCATGGACTACCTGGATGAGGAGTAGTGCCGCGCCATCACGATGAAGAGCTCCTCCATCCTCCTCCGCTACGCCAGCCGCTACCCCTTTTGAAAATAATATTAGAGACTTTTACATACTAATAATATTAGAGGAGAAAAGCTTTAGAAACCCTAATTTGAGGAAGAAGAAACAAGTGAAGAAGAAAATATTTGATAACTTTTTAAATTTTGCATCAAAGTCCAGTCTACGTGTCACAATCTGAGACAATTTGTCACGTTGAATAGTTTATGTGACACTAAAATTGCCAACAATGCACCTCACTAACGACGTTACTTTTAAATTTAACGGCAAAGACTATTTTGCAAAACTTATGCAAAGATAGGGACTATTTTTTACATTTAAAAAAGATAGGGTCTAATTTGCAAAAGGGATCAAAAGTCAGGGACCAAAATGCTTATTTACTCATACTACTATTGTAGAAAGTTAGGGCAAACAGCTGTAGATTGTGTGTTGAATTGAACATACCTTGATTTTTCTTCAATAACAACAATAAATACAATTGACTGTGTGCTGAATTTGTTTGTAGATATTAAGGAAAAAAGTATATTTCATATTAATATTTGGATTTGGGGGAGATATTAAGATTTTTCATTTTTGTGTGATTTGAAAAAGCTAATTTCAAATTAAAAAAAAATAGCAATCAAACATCACATGTTATGATATTACATGAAGTAAATTAAGGAATAAGACAAACTGTTCAAATATATTGAGATAATTAACACTACTAAAAAAACTACCTTTTATGATACGGTTTTGACAACGATTGTCATAGGCCCGTCTTAGAAAGCATGGCAGTGGCATTTTTGTAAATATTGAGATTTAAAACAAAAGCGATGAGCTGTTCTACGACAGTTATTCATAAAACCGCCTTAGAATGTATTTGTGTACAAGGACGGGTTTTATACAGGACTGTCTTTGTTTTTAAACATTAGGAAAATAAGTCACGCAGCTACCCCCTTTTTCTTCTGCTCTCTCGAATCAGAAACCCTAATGTGTTTGGGATTTCAGAGAAATAAATTTAAACAGATGAAGGGTCTCTTCAAGATGATTATCTTTACCAAGATTTTATTCTCTCTCTCTCTTTCGCTTTTCATTGTTTATTCTACCAATAAAAGGATTGAAAGCTCTGCATTCGGGAGCGTTTTCTCGTTCTCTTGCACCCTCACTTTCAGTTTCACCTGCTTCTTTTCTTTCATCATTTTTTTCTGCTTCATTGTTCAAGGGCTGAAAATAGTTTGTGCATGATTTTTAGGTCAGTGCGTTTCCGAAATCCCAAGCTTTGTTTTAGATCCGCTAGCTCCTTTGTTCACATTTCGAGTCCTGCATTTATCGAAATTCTTTTTGTTGGTGAATCTGTTGCATTTGTTGTTTATGGAGTTTTAGACGATTGATGTTCATTCATATTATATTAGATTGCGCATGAGTTTGGTGGTGTTGTACCTTGGATATTTTTTTTCTTTCTTTTTGACCAAAAAAAATTGTTTGCTTCTTAATTCATTCATTTTTTCTTGATTGTTTTGATTGTTTGAATTGTGTGTCTATGTTTCTGTTACTAAGTTATTGTGATGCATTGAGGAAGATGATTGTGTTGTATTATGTTTATGATTGGATTTTGGAAAACTTTCATTATACTAGTTTGGATTTTACATTCTTTGAATTAGTGCAGAGAATTTTATTTTATGTAGACATGGAAAGGGGGAGAGGATGCCAACCATACCTATTTTAATAGCAAGGTATTCAAGCTTTTTGCCAACCATACCTATTTTTATTTGGACTGAAATTGGTCTTAAAAGTATTCCTATTGAAGTTTACTAGTGCCAGCTTTGCAAGTTTTGAAAGCTGGAAGCTTTTGTTTGAACGCTAGATTATTAAATACTGCTTGCTTTGTCTCTGTCTCTCTCTGGTTGCTATAAGTTGTTTTCTACTTTTTTGGTGGTTATTTTGCTATGCAGTTGTTTCCAAAATTAATGTTCGGCATTTAAATTTTGTTTAGCCTTTCTTTCTTGTTACATTCAAATACCTTTCTAGGTTTAATCTTCACTAAGGAATTTTTCGTAGAATTGGCTTAAGTGGTGAAGTGTGGCAGTTGACTATCGGACTTGATTATATATTATTTATGAACTATATATATGTAGAGGTTGATTAGATCTGGAAGTTTTTGTTACTGTTGAGTCTTCAACTATTTTCCTGAAAAGAACTACAAAGTGAATTTGTATCGAGCTGATTGGTACTCTTGACTTTCTTCATTTGTTTTGGTTAACATGTTTAAGCCTCTTCATTGTCCTCTTGTTGTGTAGTAACTTAAGTTGCTTTGACAGGATTGACACGTCAGGCACATATTTGATTTAACTAGAAATGGGTTCACACTTTGTAATGTACCTAGCTAAGGTGAAAGGTTTGATCATGACTTATTTGAAAAAAAAATCTTTTATGCTTACTAAGTTGCCTGAGTATATTCTCATGGAATGAGATATAGTTCCTTCAGTTGTTCAACATACTAGCATAAATTATTCAAGTCTTCAAGACTACATATATTTGTCAACATACTAAATATCTTTCTTTCATAATTCAGTTCCATTATGTTTGGTGCCCTGTTTGTTTCACTGTCCTGGAACCAACCTCCATACTAAATACCATTTGTCTTTTGTTTCAGCCTAATTTTTAATGTATGGTGCAATTGAAAGTTTTCCATGAAACTGAATTTTTTGGTACACTTATGAGATATACTTTGTCTCTTTTCCAGAAAATTCAAAATCAGGACTACTAGAAAGGTCACTTTACAGCTTTAAGTTCAAGGTACCTGATTTTTATTTTAATTGTATTAGCATATAATTTATCTTTATGAACTTTTTTTTCTTCCTAGTTGATTTGATAAAGTGGAAACTGGGAAGCATGACTTTTTTGTTGTTTGTTTTTCTATTGGTTTTATAATTTACCTTCAATGATTGTCATGTTTCTGCCTTTTTCTTAGGTTGTCAAGCGGTTTCAAGAATTATTTGCTTAGACCAAGTATAAGGAAGCTACAGAGCTTGCCGTAGAATCTCCACAAGGAATTCTTTGAACTCCTAATTGGAATATGTATGTAAGCCCACCACGGGAACCTCGCCAACATATTTATTTTATTCAATAAATTAAATTAAGTATTTTTTAAATTTATTTAATTAAAAATACAAGATTTTATATACCATTAAAAAAACCCTTTCTCGATCAACTTGATTATTTATTCTTCTTA
The DNA here is from genome assembly GCF_000004515.6 of Glycine max. Lineage (NCBI taxonomy): Eukaryota > Viridiplantae > Streptophyta > Magnoliopsida > Fabales > Fabaceae > Glycine > Glycine max. The sequence continues at coordinate 34,670,266 of NC_016088.4, read as the reverse complement.
GGTGATGATTATTATTTATTAATATATGTAATTGTTATATTTTAAGGTTTTATTATAAAATACATTTTAAATAAGGTCATATATATATATATATATATATATATATATATATATATAACTAAACGCAAATTTTATATATAAGAAACATCAAATTCGTTACAACAGACAAAATGATACCCGTTTAATTTTCAGCCCTAGGACACAATCGATCAACCACTACTTCTAATTCCATTGATCTATTTTTGTAATGTTGTACACGTATGTGTAAGGATGCATGTTTCATTAGAAGATTAATTTCTTTCAGACAGCATACATTTTAAGACGATTGTTATAACAACCGTCTTAGAATCATCGATTTTTCTACGATGGTTTTTCCTAAAACTATTGTTGATGGTGTTGGCTTTCAATGACGTTGACTATAAAGATGGTTTGGAACCGTCGTTAAATGACTTTTTTGTAGTTGTGTAATCTTATATTCAATTTTGAAATTTCTTTTTGTAAGTAATTTGTTTTTTTTTGAAAAAATATTTAAAAACAATATATGTCATGCCTTTGAAGAGAATAAATTGAGAGATTTCAAAGTAAAAATCAAATCTAATTCTTATTCTATAGTTTAACATCGAAAACAACATTGATTATTCTATATACATTTGGAACCATCTTGGTTTTTAAAACTCATTTTGACAATTCAAAGTTCAAAACAATTGAGCTTTCATTTATTTTAAAATCTTTATTCATTTTCAACTAGACATGGCAACGGGACGGGGACAGGTATTGTCTTCCCAATCCCCGACCTCGACTCTCCAACATATACCCGTATCCGTCCTTGATACCTGACGAGTTAAAATTTGTTACTCCATCTCCGTATCCGTTGGGTATCAGGTATCCCCGTCCCCGGTTTAGATTTCTAAAAAAAAAAATTTTTGAAAAAAATTATATTGAAAATTTGATTTTAAAAAAATTTGATTGTTTCATATTTATTTATAACAATTTGTATTTGCAAAACATTTATCTACAAAAAATCATCAAAAAAGAATTTTAAATTATGTAAAAATTATAAAAAAAATTAACAAGTAATTAATAAAATTTTAATAATTTCATTATCGGGACGAATACGAGAATAGGTATGGAACGGGTAGTGACATCCTCATCCTTGACCTCGACCCTGATTAAAAAAATCGGATAATTCTCAAACCTGTACTCGGTCAACTTGGATATTTCTCGTCAAAATCGATACGGGTTTAGACGGATACCCACGAGTACGGATTTTATTGCTATACCTATTTTCAACTTGTAAAAGATCTTTTTTGCTTGTGACTTTTCTTCGTGCGATTGCAGCATAAAAGAACGAAGTATAAAACATAAAGGTTATATTTCATAATTGTAGTTTCAAGGTGCATTGAAAATTGCTATATACACCATACTTTAATCTTCTTCTTCTTCTTGGTAAATTTTATGTCTCATTAGTTGGAACTATTGTTTCTTGATCATTGTTGTAAGTAGTTCTTCTTAATCATTGTTGAAAGTAGCCATTGTTCTTGCGTCATTATTTATTAACTCAGGTGTTCTGTCAAAAGAATAAAAAGCTATCACATGTGTATTGAAAATCTGTTAGAAACTAAATTCTATTAATAACTTGTTTGGGAGTATTTATAAAGTTCAAGCAGTAAGTAATTATTTGAGTTTATGATTATTATTATTATTTGAGCGTTATGATATATTAATTCCTATTAATAAGAAAATGAAAACCCGTCTGAATATAAAAAAATGAACCTGAAGCAATCAATTAATAAGGTGCATTTATCTTAATGGACATTTGTTTTAAGAATGAAAGAATACAGAAGATCAAAGAAAAGAAGAACGAATGAGAAATTATGGAGATGAGCGTTTTCTTAGTAGTTGTTCCCGACCAATAAATTGCTCATAAACTTTTCATAGGTCTAATAAATTTCTCATAAACTTTTTGCCTGAACCGCAATCATTATAGTTATCAAAGTTGCAGTAAAAAAATAGCATCAAAGTTATTATTAGTTTTCTTTATTTTTATAAAAGATAATAAAATCTTAATATATATATATATATATATAAACCTATAATTTTTCAAATTCCCTTTTTAATTTACTTATTTATGTCATTTTTGAAATCATTTTTATTAAATTTTGATGCCAACTCAGTAAATTTGTTTTTTAATAAAATTTTAAAATTGTAAGTTAATACTACATTAGTATATTAACGTCACATATATGATTTAATATTTGTTAGTCATTAATGCATAGTTATAAATTATTTTAGAATTAATTACATTTGCTATAAAATAATTTAATTACATATTAATAAAATATATTTTTAATTGTAAAATAAAAATAAGTCTTATTTTTAATATCATTAATTAATACAAAATTTAATATAATTAAATTCATCAAGTCTGATTAGGCAAAGTTGATAGTAAAAAGAAATTTATTCTGCATTTTTTTTTCTGAAAGTCGT